>NW_007728229.1:273998-287079 GCF_000696425.1 Galeopterus variegatus
AGCCTTTTTTTTTTTTTTTTTTTTTTTTTTCTTTTTTCTTTTTGTCTTTTATCGTGACTGACTACGGATCGCAACTCTCAGTGACGTGCCCATACCGGACCGGGCCCGGCAACGGGATCGCAACCCTCGGCGTCGCAGCCGCACCTCGCTCAGCCAGTGAGCGGGAACCGGTCTGTATGTGGGATCCGAACCCTCGGTGGGAGCGCCGCCGCGCTCCCAAGCGGTGCACTGTAGCAGTGCACCACTGGGCCGGCCCTACACAGAGCCTTTGTATATTCAGTTCTCTCCATCTAAACATTTCTTCCTTCCTGTCTTCACTAGTTTAATGTATTTCTTCATCGGATCTCATCTTCAACATCGTTTCCTCAGGGATACCATCCCTGAATTCCCTGCTACTTGAAGTTCACTTCTTGCACACGTTTTATCAACATCTTCATACTGCAATGTCACATTTGCATATTGGTCACTATATGATTAATGTCTGCCTCTCTGACTTGATTTTTAGCTCTGTGAGGGGAAAGAGAAATTTTATTTTATTCATCATTGTATTCCCAGTGTCTAACAGAGCCTAATTCATAGGAAGTGCTTAGTAACTATTATTAAATGAATGGAAATTATAGAAAAGAAACTCAGTGGTAAGACTCTCAATTTCACTTTATTTCACTCAATTTCTATATTCATATGACAGTCATCCCCTACTACTGTTTCTAGGATTATTCCAAGTTCCCCAGCTCCTGAATTCATTCCTGGGCATATGGAAAATTCAACCAGGACAGTTAATTCAATTCTTACATCCCACTTCACATTCTACTGATTGTCTCTGCCAGCTTTAATTCCCTCAGCTTTTAGGAACTGTGGTCTGAAGAGACATTAATAGCTGAAATAAATCAGTGAACAAGTACAATGTCCATCTTGTTCTGTACTAGCCCATCCCCTCCCTTCTTTCCAACCAACAAATAAAAGTGACCTTTCTGAGATTTAGGGCCTGAGAAATGCTGGAGGTAGACCACAGGCATAAACATAAATGGGAAATTCTTAATACTGCTTTGCTGTGAGATGCCCTAGCTTTTGATCTGGAAAGTTCAATTTTTTATTGATTTAAAAGAATAATGTTTAACCAGAAAATAGTGTGAAAAGAATGTGCTGTCTGCTGCATTTTTTTTCTCTTCCTCCAAGCATAATAAAGAATTAGCTTTCCAAATCAAACAATAACAACTCAGGCAAAAAAAAAAAAAAGGCTCATGGTTCATGGTTTGTGGGGGTTTTTTTTCTTTTCTTTTTACAAATGATGCTACAATAAACTATGAAGACATGAAATAGGTTAAAAAGTCTTGAACAGGCTGAGTAAAAACCAGAAGAATATCCAGGACCATCTGCATACACTTGGTTTTAGCATCGTGAGGTTTGTACAGGCTCACTAACTCCTCATATATCACCATCTTAAAATAACCTAAGAATCAAGCAGTACGGAGCACAATTCTAAGGCCATGGATTAATGACAAACTTTCTGCAAAGGAGAAAGGGGCTTTAAGCTTGTGGAAAATGCATTGTCCTAAAGTTATCTAATACTGGGTTGCTTTTATTAATTTATTCTTACAAAATCTACAATAAAATAAAAATATTTCAATGTGTGTGAGGCACTAATAGTTACAAGTTGGATGAGAACAGTTAAATTTAACATTGAGACAGCACAATCCATCTCAGTAGAACCACCCAATATAAACTAAAATTAAACAAGACTATACAAGCTACTAAAGGCCTAGGAAATCAGACAGATGTGAATTATTCCGCAAGTATGTAGAAAGAGACCTCACCCAATAAAAATGCAAATAAAACTTTTTTTTTTTTTGTCTTTTGTCTTTTTCCATGTCCGGCAATGGGTCGCAACCCTCAGTGTTGCCCCCGTACCGGACTGGGGACCGGCAACGGGATTGCAACCCTCGGTGTCACTCCCGTGCCTCGCTCAGCCAGTGAGCGGGAACCGGTCTGTATGTGGGATCCGAACCCTCGGGCGGGAGCGCCGCCCCGCTTCCCAAGCGGCGCACTTATCCAGTGCGCCACCAGGCCGGCCCATAATGCAAATAAAACTTTAAAGAAAAAAAAATATTTGGGGACCAAGGAAGAATTCTACATAATCAGTGGCTTTCAAAAATTCCACTTAATAATCCAGGTAGTGTACCTTTTATGCAGATACTTTGAATTTTTAATTCAGTGTGTTTTTCCTGTTCTTTATTTACCAAAAACAAATAAAAATTTAACCAGAGGACATTTGCTTTTGAATTTCTTTTCCTGAACTATCAGAATCAATAATTTCTGTCCCATGTGTAATGAGGTAATACAAAGTGATAAAAAGGTATACCTCCTATAATAGATACAGACATTATATTTTAATAATGAATACCAGATATTTAAATTTGATTTTTCTCTCCTGTCTTACTTCATATTGAAATGAGTATTGTAAAGGTTTACTTCCTAAGTACTTACGTGCCCTTTGAACATAAGATCCTTGCTATATCCAGAACATCAAATTCTCACTTTTCCATTCAAACTGATTTTCTATTTCCACTAATGAAATGTTACACATCACATGAAGCTGAGTACTTGAAACACTACATAGTAAATTTGTGGTGCTGCCACTTTACTGACTGAGTTATCTTGGACCTAAGCTTCAGTTTCCTCATCTGTAAATTGGGAGCTATTATGAGAAACAAGAGAGATGATTCATGTAAAGTTCTGGTACTCAAAAAATACTTTTAAAATGTCATCTTAAAACATAAACCCTAAATCATACATCCTGAGACCTTACTGCATATTTGAAATAGATCAAAGGGAGAGAGGGGAAAAAAAGCTGCACTGAGATTCTGGACAGGGCTGCACACCCACTAGCTAAGTCTTTGCTAATCAAATGCACCAGCTGTGTTGGCATCACCCGGGAGCTGGTTACAAATGCAAATTCTCCACCCCCGAACCACTGAATCAGAATTTTTATTTTAACAAAATCCCCAGGTGATTTATATTCCCATTAAAATCTGAGAAACACTGAGCTAAGTGACATGCTCCCGCATACAGGGCTTATAGCTTGTCTGAAGGAAATTCAGGTCTCAGCAAAATTACCAATGTATGTGTCATGGATTAGTGTGGTCACTTGTCAACAGTTAAAACCATAAATCTGTATATTACCTATTGTGCTACTTGGACTTATTCTCTTTTCTGAGTTTGTTGCACAAGTGTTTGTGGGACATTTATTACTTGAAATAATATTTATAAGTGAGGGCTGTTATTAAGGCATCCCAGAAAATTTTTTTAACACCCACAATGTAACTAAAGTATAAAACAACCAATAACCCCAAGGTCTGAGCCTCAAATCCTAAAAACCTACTGTGGACCTAGGGCTTAGTCCAAACTCCAGAGACCATGTAGCCAGTTTCCTGATAGGGACAACATGCCAAAAACTAGGGTAAAGAGGGTGTGGACAGGAGCTGGTGCCTTTTAGAAACAAAAAGCTAGGGAGGGGCTCTGAGATATCATGTGGGTGGAATATGGGACTGCAGCTTAACATTCCTGAGTTGGATGCAGCTCCATTCTTACCACCACCAACTCCAGGAACAATTCTTTTTTTTTTTTTCCTTTTTGTCTTTTTTTACTGACCGGTAATGGGATCACAACCCTCAGTGTTGCGCCCGCACCGCGCTCAGCCAGTGAGCGGGAACCGGTCTCCACATGGGATCCGAACCCTCGGCGGGAGCGCCGCCACACTCCCCATTATTTAAAATTAATGAAAATGGCCCATAAATATATGAAAAGGTTCTCATCTTCATTAGGCATCTGGGAAATACAAATTTGTAGTACAATACAATATCATGTACCAACATCAGAGATAAAATTATACTAAACTATACAATTGAATAATATGCAGCAATTTTTTAGTTGCTATGGAAATGTCTCCAGTGTATATTATTAATAAAAAAGAAAGGCCAAGATATGTATGATAATATTTACAATATATAAAAAGCCTACACAGGTATGTGAGTGGATGCATTAAAAATCACCTGGAAGGATATACAAGGACTAGAAGTTTTGGGGGAAAAGAATAAGGTAATTTTTTTGTTTGTTTAATTTTATATTTGTTTGTATGGTTTGAATATTTATTACATGCATGCATTATTTTTAATTAAAATATTGAAAATACTGTTCTAGGATTAGGAAGAAAATGATAGAGGTAAACAACTTATACTACTCAGGTGTGGCACACAGGACACAGCAGCTAAGTCACTGTGACATTGTCATCACCAGGTGATTCTGCTCCACCTTTCCCAGGCATCCCAGCTCTGCTATAAGCTGACTAACAGCAGATTTATACTTTTCTAAAGATCATTAAAATGTGTCATGTGGTGTCTCATAGTAATTAATATGAAGGCTATATTGTTAATTATTCTTGTTTATTAATATTTTGCCAGTTCAGTATTTTTTCCACTGGTGTGACATTTATTAGTTTTTATAATATTTATAAGATAGCAGTATGCCTAATGCCTTTTTCTAAGAATTTATGAAAAAAATCAGCATAAAATTAATGACAGTATTTAGGAAGCCTACAGAATTATCCTGATGATGTCTCTCTTTCATAGAACTTAGCTATCTGTCGATAGTGAAACTACATCCTATTGTAAGCTCATTATCTTAACAAAGTAGTGCACAAATGGACTATTTTCATGCTCATTTTTCATACACACTTATTGAATTAGAAGAGTGTTCTAATTCTATGATTTATCAAATATTATTTTAAACACTAAATTAAGGTAATTTTAGTGAAAAAAGACTGAATCCAGACTAAAGCTGTACACATGATTTACAGTGACACCATTAGCTTTCAACTCATTCAATTGTTTGCTGTAACAATATTCTCTAAAGACCACTCTCAGGAAATATTCTAAAAATATCGGGTCTGATATGTAAAACAACACACCTTCCTTTTGATTGCTATTTCTACCTTTTTCATTATTGCATAATTCCCCTCACTCAGTACTGGCATTCTGGTCATGTAGCCCCTTGTGTCTCTACAATGCCAACTAATTTATAATTATGTTCATACATGAGAACCTCCAATGCATCCTGAATATTTCCCATGCTTCCAGCATTACTGTTGAGACAGCTGTCTATTGGTTACTTTGTTCCAAAATTATTTTCTTTTTTAACATAACCTATATATATTGTATAAATTGTATTTTCCTCTTTTTATGAAGAACAGATTCTTGGTCAATTATATTCCATTGATTTTTGTCCAAAAGTCATAAACATATGTTCAAAAGTCTCTGAATCAGTTTTATTAGACTATCATTCCTTTTTTTAAAAATCCCCAAATACTTGAGTGGCAGTCATTTAATTTCCACCCCTTGTTTGCTAGGCATTTCAAGTGACAGGATGAGAATCATCCATATTAATGTGCAAATAAAATGTTCAAATAAAATAATCAAACCTCCCAAACTACCACCTCCTGCCAAAAGAAAGAAATTTGCTCTTTGGAAAAGTGTACATATAAAAGCTTTTACTCTTATTTTCCATTATTTAAAATTAATGAAAATGGCCCATAAATATATGAAAAGGTTCTCATCTTCATTAGGCATCTGGGAAATACAAATTTGTAGTACAATACAATATCATGTACCAACATCATTTATCAGAATGGCAACAATTCAAAAGACCAAAAATGCCAAGTGTGAGTGAGAGTGTAGAGCAACTAGAATTTTCATACATTATTGGTGAGACAATAAACTAGTATAACCATTGCTGTAAATTAAGTGTTCCCCCAAAATTCACTGATGCTTGACCTCAAGGGTAGCACTGTTAAGAGGGTGGGAAATCCAAGTAAGGTATTTGAAAGGTGGGGCCTTTAAGAGTAATTGAATCATAAGGACTGTGCCCTCGTGAATGGATTAATCCATTCATGGAAAATGAGTTAATGGTTTAATGGGTTATCAGGAAGTGGTTCTGATGGCCTTTTAAGGAGAGCAAGTGAGCTCATTAACTCTCTTGCTCATGCCATGCTCGTCATGTGACACCCTGCACTGCCAGGGGACTCTGTAGGGAGTTCCCACCAAGAAGTCCCTCACCAGATGCACTCTCTGAACCATGGAATTCCCAGCCTCCAAAACTGTACGAAATAAATTTCATTTCTTTGTAAATTACCCTGTTTCAGGTATTCTGTTATAAGCAACAGAAAATGGACTAATATAACCACTTTGGAAAACTGTTTAGCAAAACAGTTTTGCCAGAGTAAAAGTATTTTACCTGATGATCAAACAATTTCACTCTTAGGTATATAACCATCAGAAATACATGCCACACACACAAAAAAAAACTGGGGGGGAAAGAAGACATAACAACTACAATTCCTTGAAGTTGATATGACAAGCAAATAGAAAGGATATTGTTGGGTGGGAGGCAGGAGAGGAAGGAGGGAGGGAGGTTTTGGTAATGGGCCACAATAATCAACCACATTGTATATCGACAAAATAAAATTTAAAAAAATAATAATAAATAAATAAAAATTAAATAAAGAAAGAAAGAAATACATGCATATGTAAGACCAAAAAATGTAAAGAAAGTTTCTAGAAGTACAATTCATAAAGCCAAAATATGGAAACCACTTAATTTCCCTACAACAATAGACTGAATTGTGGTATATATATTAGCACAAATAAAATATATACATCAATAATAAGTATGAATGATCTGAATCTACATCAAAATGATGCAATAAGTATGAATGATCCATATCTACATTTAGATCTGCATCAAACATGATTCTGAATGACACACACAAAAAGTACATAATATATGAGAAATTGGTTCTGGTGTCAACCTTAATCAAGACATACCCAAATATTGAGGAAGAAAATGGCCTTGGGGAAACTAGTACCATATATCAGAGCACAATTTGAGAGTCAAAAAAATTTCCTTGCATTACATATTAACTATTTGATCTTAGTTAAGACACTTGTACTCCCTGGCTTCATTATATCTCCATAAAATGGGGATAATGAAACTTTACCTCCACAAAAGCAAATTGCTGTTTCAAAGATCTCTCGAGCTCATGTGTAGCTTTAACAGTATGACCCAATAAGATCCTTTCATTACTTTGTATTTTTATCAACAAAAACACAAAAGATTCTTTTAACAAAACAATAATAACTAACATTTTTCTAAGCACTTCACATCTATTACTTATTAAATCCTCACTCAAATCCTCTGAAGTAGATATAGTTGTTATCTCCTTTTTACAGATGAGAGAACTGAGGCTCTGAGAGGATAATGCCTTGGCCAAAGTTGCACAGCTAATAAGTAGTGACACTAGAATTCAAACCCAGAAAATCTGACTTGTAACCCACAGACTTAACTAACTACCCAAAGTGCAAAGACATTATAATAAGTCCATTTTATCTAAACCAAGAGGGCTTTTTAAATTAAGTTTAAAACAATATGATGTCCAATCAGCATAGAGCATATTAAAACATAATTTACATCATGTGTTGAAACTCTGATTTTGTTCAATCAAAAAAAATAACGATTTTAATTTATTCATGTAAATCTGGCCTCTTTGAGAAAACACCACTGGAACTAACTATTGCTACTGGGCAAGTGCCAACCAATCCTGGTAGTCTCATTCACATTTCCTGTATTTGATATCTCTCTAGCAATGAAGGAGAAATATGCCTTCTTTTTTAAAAAACATAGCCTCTTCTGAAAAATACATTATAACATCAATTTGGATTTGATCCAGATTCCCTATTTTCTGTGAAACAGAGCTCTGTGTACGAGCCTGAATCTATGATACACTGAAATAAAATAAATGCAGGCACAGAATACTTAAAAATATTTTCTCATTTCAGTGCCTTTCAGTAACTTTCTATTTCCCAGAATTTTAACCAATTATTTTCTGATAATTCTTTTTATTTTTTTTAACTGGGTTGAGATTTTATGTGATCTAATTATGTTGTCATTTCAGAGTTAAAGTCACTCGGAATATTAGTACTTTATATTTTCTAGAGCTATCATGAATTTGAGTTGAGACTGGGACAAAAGACATGGATACAGTGGCTGAAAGGGCAGAAGAGGAGTGACAAAGGCCAACTCCGCTTACTTCACCATTCTGCCTCGACTCAGCTGGGATTCCAAAATGCCTTTGGGGAGCTTAGCTACTGGTCATTAAAAGTGGATCACATAGATTAATTGTAACGGCTGGTTTTAAAGAAGGAAGCAGGCTGGCAAAGCATAGCACTTTCAGATGGCACTTCTCTGGGACCTCTAATTGTGTGTTCTAGGACAAGTCATAAATCCCTCTTATTGGGAAGATGGAGGCAATGCCTATTCAGAGTTGTTAAAGATCAAATGAGAAACAAAGTATGTGCCTTCTAACCTATAGAAATGAGATGACTTCATTGCAGTTGCAATTACTATCACCTTAATGACTTGGTATTGGGTTTTATCCTCTCTGTTTAACTCGACCATAGTAGCTCAGTGGTAGAGGCAGGAAAAGTGAAGCCCTTCCTCTCAATACTTTGTGTATGTAGATTCTAATAAAGAAAAGGGACAGGCTTGGTTCTCTCCGAATTCTTTCCCAGAACAACAGCCTTCTTGTTTTTCATCAGTATTTATATTCAGATAAAGGACTGGAACTGAAGTTACTGAGCAAAAGTAAAAAGGAGGCTGCAAAATAGGACTGCTCAGAGTTGTGTAAACAACTCGGATGAAGCAAGCTGAAAGAATTACATGAAGACCACCAAAAAGTGACTGGACACATGCACACTTTTTTTGTTTACTTCAATCTTGGCAGAGTAACGTTCACCAGTTAGGTTATGTGTTTACTTTCCAAGGGCTTTAGGAACAATAAATTATTAATCTCTTTAAGCAGTTTTCACTGAAGAATATATTATAAAAAGGCAATTCGGCAGAAGAGTTGCAAAGATAGAATAAGCGCAGGATCTAGGAGGAGGGCTTACGTCTGTGTTTAAAAGAGTAAAAACATAAAAATTAACTTCTACTCCACTAAAATTTAAGTTCTCATAAATTATAACAGTGATACTACTGGGGAAATTAACATAGGAAAATGAGACTGTTTCTCCTCATATGTAACAGTAAGATACACACACACACACACACACACACAGGAAAAAGACCTTATGAATACATGTAACCATTGGTTTCTCCCACTTTAAGCATGTATGAAAATCTGCACTATCTATACAAGTCAGTTAGGGGATGATTATTAAATTTAAGTGTTATTTGTCTTATACGAAACTTTTCAGAAGCACATTTTCTAAATACTGATAGTGACTTGTTTTAAAATTGTGCTTTGTGGAGACTCATTCCCAAATAATAACTAAGAGTATTTACTATATAAACTAAACGCTTATTTCCCTTAGGAAAACAACAAATCTACGGGTGTGTTTTAGTCGGTTTTGTGTTGCTAATAACAGTAATACCTGAGACTGGGTAATTTATAAGGAAAAGAGGTTTATTTGGCTTACGATTCTGGAACAGCTGCACCTGGCACGGGCCTCAGGCTGCTTCTACTCATGGTGGAAAATGACAAGCTGCCAGCGGGTACAAGCAGATCACATGGTGAGAGGAAGCAAGAGAGAGGAGGTGCCAGGGTCTTCTTAAGCAAAGAGCTCTTGCAGGAACTAATAGAGCGAGAACTCACTCATTAATCACCCCTCCTCCAGGGAGAGCATTAATCCATTCATGAGGGATCCGCCCCCATGACTCAATCAGTTTCCAACACTGCCACATTGGAGATCAAATTTCCACATGAGTTTTGGAGGGGACAGCACATTCAAACTCCATCAAATACAATGACATAGGTCAGTTGAAAGTAGAAGGATGGAAGAAAGGGTGTTTACTAAAATGTCTTGCTAGCTCTAGTAAAATGTTGAATTCATTAAAACCAGAAGTTCAAATCATTGAAATAACAAACATAGGCATAAACCCTCTATATTCCATGGCACTTATCTATCATTGCATATGGCCAGAAAGACAAAGTCCATTTCATCCTTATTATTTCTTGGCCATATAAAATGAGAGACTCAAACGAACTATTCTGGCTCTTTTTTTCAGTGATATTGTGGTCTGCTCACTGATTACTTACTTCCAGCTTTCACTATTTTTATATATGAGGTAAACACAGTTGATTTTCAATCATTAACACCAAAATCTGGGCCGGCCCGTGGCTCACTCGGTAGAGTGCGGTGCTGATAACACCAAGGCCCCGGGTTCGGATCCCACATAGGGATGGCCGGTTCGCTCACTGGCTGAGCGTGGTGCTGACAACACCAAGTCAAGGGTTAAGATCCCCTTACCGGTCATCTTTAAAAAAAAAAACACCAAAATCTGCCAGAAACGCTCTGCATGAATCAATCTCAAAATATTTTACCATTTCATTAAGTCTAACTGCGTGCATGTTGGGTAGAATTCAAACATTAGTCTGATTTAGTAGGTGGCTTACTGTTGGAAACAGAGACAAATGGCAAAATCAGAATTGAAATTCACCACTTCTGACTAATGCATCCATCACAATGGTCCATTATTTCAATCAGCCTGTATCAAATAAAACTGCCATCCCTTAATGCAAATCTGTCATATTCACAAGTAACAAGATAGAATTATGAGTGAAAAGAAGGATAAAAGCATTTAAAGCAAAATGTATGATTCCTACTATTGTGGTATTATAAATATAAAGCCCTACATAAAATCCTTCTTCTTCCTACCTCTAACCACCTGCAAAGAAAACTACAGAACATCACCATAAGCTTTTACTTATTAAGAGAACTCCAAGGAAAAATTCACATTACTTCTTACTAAGTAAATTAGCTAGTGACATGTGTAAAAACAATTGTATTCAATCCTTCCTGGTTCTGCCAAATCTACTTGACTAGACTAAATACACTTTGCTGAAATGGACTGGGTTCAATGTAAAGCTTAATAAAATTAAATATAAGTGAGCTCCTGAGAGAATTAAATCAATGGACTACAAAGCGACTTCCTGATTTTTTTCTGATAACTTGTCACTCTCACCAGCAGTAGCCCATTGCACACCGTGAGGCAAGAGTAGGATATGGCAATGGTGAAGAAGTTAGGTAAATATGAAAACCCTTGTAAAAGCAGCTATTGATTCACCGCCCCCTGACCGCCTGCCCCAGTCTTTCTCCCAACCTCCCTCTTCTGCCCTTTTGTGAGTGTATTCACATAAATACACTCACACTTTAGACAGCTTTATATATTCTACAAGCTTTATAACAACTTAGTGTTCATCTACATTACTACTCCTTTGTACAAAAATAGCTAATATTTTAAATGATCCTTTTAACAAGGATTTAAGTGAGGTCTTTTAAAGTATAAGGAACATAGATGAAATGACTTCTGTTTTTGAAAGAATAACAGATGACTCAAAGAGCATTTCTTGACATCAGAAGCGAACTGCATACAATAACTGCTAAAAGGCAGAAAAGCTTCCTCAAACAGTGGTATGAGCCTTTTTTCTGAATTAAGGCTATGACTCCTGTCCACACTGGATGATCCTATGATAATTTGAACTTCTATGTTTTTGGCTAACATAGCAGTATATCATTTGCTGTCAAAGGTCACTTGTATCGTGGTTGTCCTTGGTTGTTGTGGTTGAGTATGGACCCTCCTAGACCTCCTTGGGAAATGCCTTCCAGTAAGCTTCTTACACATCTTTCCTACTACCATCACGATACAGAATAGATTGCTCCAGGAAAAACTTGTCCTTCCAGGATAGAAGACTAGCATTTTAAAATGGAAAAGAACTGATAAACTAAAGATAAAGCATTCTTCTTATTTCCATCACTTCTGAAAGCTACTTAGCTTTGCCAGATTAAACCAATGATGAGTGAATATTTATAAATACAAAGCTTTATTGTTGTTGCCAAAGAAAATATTCATCATAAAAGCTATGCTCACATTTGCATTCCTTACAGCATTTGCCATCCACATACGCAAGAGCCGACTTAAGTGGGCAGTCAGGAATTGGGCAGATCAGAGTTTCACACTGGATGGTTCCATTCTGAAAGAAAAACAACATTGAAAGAATTTCCATGTTGGAGTTTGGTAGTCTTCAAGGATTTTTTAATCTGTTTCTTAAATTTCAAACTTTTCACATAAGATGTCACCAATACTACTATTCTCTTTAGTTATTATGCAGTAAAACCCATAATACAGAGACCCACAGCAATACAAGTTGGGTTAGAACACAATCGGTGATTAGCCCCCATCTTCTGTCCAGCAACCAATCCTAACTGAGCTGGAGTTCTTACATTCTTAAAGGAGGTGGATACGGACATAGGTGAAGGGAAGGGCACAACCTGACAGGAAATAAGAGGCTGAGGGTAAGCCTGGAGCACCCAATTATCCCCAGATTACTCCCAGAATGAGCATCCACAAACCAGGAGATTTATGGAATAGCTGCTGCCATCCTAGAAATCCCAGTTTCAGGACCTAGAATCTTCCCATGGAGAAGCTTAGGCCACTACCATGGGGAAGGCAGTGCTGACAATCACCACAAGGAGGCGCTAAACCGCAGACATGAGCACAAGGAATTTGATTTCCAAAGGTCATCCACAGCACATCTTGTGTTTTACTCATTTTGATTTTTTGGTCCCCATTTAACAAGTGTTGGAACAGTACACTGTATTTGTAAAGTGCTATAATTTTGGTACGGTCACATTATGTTGCTGAATAAAAATTATCTCTCTCTCATACACATGCACACACTACCACTTCCTATCTTTTTACACGTATGACATTCTGCTTTTGAATAAACTGAATGAATCTGGGGAAATATTTTGTAAAGGCTATTCACATAGATCTCTGACTTCTTTCCAGAAAACCAGCTTTAACACAATAGTTCATGTGATTTTTTTTTTTTCAGCTGGCCAGTACAGAGAACTGAACCTTTGACTTTGGTATTATGAGGATGGGATCTAACCAACTGAGCTAAATTCAGGCCAGCCCTGAAACTTAAAAGTTCAAAACCAAACTCATTTTGATTTTTTTCTTTGAAAAAAAA
>NW_007728229.1:287356-292689 GCF_000696425.1 Galeopterus variegatus
AAAAAAAACAAAATTTTTTAAATAATGGACTAAAATATTCTACTTGACTAGTGAACAAAAAGAAAAATCATAAACACTATAATTTGTATTCCACTGTATTAGTAACCTATTAAAGACTACTTTATTTAAACTCCATTATATGCTTGTATTGTTCAGTCTGGACACTATATTTAATGCTGTATATAATTTAGCTTCATTAAAATGCATTAATAAAAACACGAAGGGAAAATCCCTGGAAATATTAAGGACAACAGGATAGAATCCTTTGGGAATCACCTTACTATCCTAATTTAAATTGCTAATTTCATGTGTGTAGCAATAAACTTAAACTGTATAGCATTCCTAAACCATGGTCATCTTTATGGGCTAGAAAGTGTTTTTAATAATGCAACAACAGTTCTTTAGATGTGACCAGGTTTGCTGGCACTTTAGTGTTGTGTCTTGAGAAAACAGGTCTTGAAATTTTCATGATTACATTGTTTTAATAAATTTTTAAAGAGTGGGGGCATCTGAGTTCCCTTAGTCTAAACTCAAATGGAAGCCATACCAGGCATGTGCAGTTCTTACAGCCATCTGTCCAGGACTCAAATTCTCGGTAGGTGGTTCCCTTCATGGTGCAAGTCCTTTCACAATAGCACTGATCCAATCTATTCATTCGCTGTTCAGCTCGAGACAGCTGTGGCACAAAGGAAGGGTTTACATTGTTCACCATTCCAGCAACAGAGAAATGCAAAACACTCCAGTAGGCACCTAATTTTGTTTAAGTGTACAGCAGTAATGACGGCTATAACCCATCAACCACTTGTTATAAATACACTTAAGACTTTAATTAGAAAGAAAGTGCTGTTTTCCCTTCTCTTCTTTTTGTTGTAAATTTGCTCCCTGCCTTTGAAACAAAAAGCGTAATTCATAAGGCACAAATTGAAGGCTAATTCAAAATAGTATCACCCACAATGCAGAGAACTATTTTCCATTTTTAAAAATATGTTTAATTTCATTAATATGTTTACTCAAGTGAAAAAATTAAATTTAGAATTTATACTGTATAAGAAACAAATCATATAGTATACAACACAACCTTCAGTAATCCATAACTACTGTGTAAAATTACAAGTCTGGCAAAATTGTAGGTAAACCTGATATATGGTTAAGGTATTAGTGAATAATCCTACAACTGTAAAATAGTGGTAGAAAGCATTTGTGGGACAATTTCCTTGACACAATTTCTAGTGTGATTGTAGGTAAACCTGATATATGGTTAAGGTATTAGTGAATAATCCTACAACTGTAAAATAGTAGTAGAAAGCATTTGTGGGACAATTTCCTTGACACAATTTCTAGTGTGAATATTCTTTGCACTGTCCTCTCACCGCCTTGCTTGTAATGAAAAGCTAAATAAAAATAAATAATAATAAAAACTAAACAATAAGTCTTGCTATTGTTTATAGCAAGTATATACTAGTAAGCAGTATATAAACCCCGTAATCTGCCTCATTCCTGATTTACTGAATCATTTGTTATACAGATGGCTAGGGTCTGAATATTTATAAACCCTTTCCTTGAGCAGGGATTTAGATTAGTCCTAGCAAATAGTATAGTACAAGAAAAGTCTCAAAGGTGAAAATCTATGGTTATACAAGAAACTATTAGGAACCTCAAGGATGTTTTAGCTCTTTTACTATTTATGAGTAGTTTTTACCTTGGCTGATGTTTTGGCTAAAATATCCTGCAGCTCCATGATTTTCTGTACAAGTCCATGGAAGTCATTGCAAGTTGGACAAGCTGGAATTACAAACACCACATTGGTCAGGTTGTATTTAACAGGGGCTCAATCTGGTTAAGGCTGTGCTGACAACTAATATATGGGAATTCCAATTTCAAGCTGACATTCTGTACAAAATTAAGCAAGAAGCACACTTTTCATCACATCACACAGTGCAAGAACTAATAGACTTACTGCGATTAAGATCTGGGCACTGAGCAATAAATCCTTGGGGCATGACAAGTAATTGCACATCTTGCATTATACCCTGTGTATGAAAAATTTTTTAAAAAGACATATTACTTTCATTTACCCAAATTATGTTTAGTAGTCAAGTTCATGAAGGAAAACATTACAGAATAGACTCACCAAAATCCTCGAGTAAAAAGTCTTTTTGAATACATTACTTCCACTTCATACCAAAGGGAAAGAAATTCATCAAGAAAAATATATTACTACCCATGTACTCTCCTATTGATAATATTTTTAAAGCCTTAAGATTAAATGTCAAGATATAATTAAGAGGCAATAGTTGTGTTGTTTTGAAAGGTTATTTTTAGTTAGCCACTGAAGTAGGGCTTGAAAATGACCTTTAAAAACCAACCTGAAAATCACTTCTGGTTTCAACAACACTGAAACTGATACCAATTTTAAATTAACTGTAATCATCAAAAAGAAAAAGAAAAATGGAGTCACAAAGGCATGCTCATTTGAGCACTTTTCATTTTTCAGTTGGATCTTTTAAAACTAATTTTTCAATTCAAAAAGGACAATAGATTTATGAAACAGCTGCAGTAAGACTTAGTGACAATTCCTTGGGAGTACAGAAAGTTTAGCATGAAATGTTTTAAAATGCCAGTTGGAAATGACCTGTTTTATACAGAAGGCATTATCACGTGTTTATAGGCAAAATTTATATGCATCCTTAGTCATTGAGGCATAGTTATCCTCTAGTTTGCTGGACTCAAGCAAAGGCCAATAGTAGATCAGAAATGACCTCCTCAGACACAGCCCAGATGTCACTTTCATCCGTCACCCCGTTCCTTCATCAACATTATATATTTTCTTTAATTGATATTTCGCTTTATCCCATTCTGCAAACAGAATGTCTAATAACAGGTGTGACAGTACCAACATGTTATCAAGACAATTTTGAATGCACCTATAAAGATTTACCAGTCAAATAGTGGTCTGTACATCTACATGTTTAATCTGATTAATGGCCTGTATCAACGTGAATGATAAATATTTTAGTATACTGTGTGGCACTCACTGGAACTATTGTTTCTTTGGGTTTAGGTTGAAGAGGCAACTTGTGTAAAAACTCCTATCACTTGAAGCAGCAACATAAAAACAAGGCTACCATGTACAGTTATATAGTTTGTGCACTGCATAACTCTAGTGGGTATTATTCATGGACTACAGTAAAGATGAAGACCCCTAAAGTCTTACACATTACTGATGTGTAAAGATCCTGAGGCCACATCTGGGCTCCATGGGAAAGACTTTCATGATTAAAGAGAAGAAACTTGACACTCAAGCATATATTTGTCATCCCTTATGTGAAAAAAAAAATATTGATTTGTAGAATTTGCAAGCATGGAATCAATTGTGTATAACTTACTAGATGTCTGGTTTTGGGCAAATTACTTAACCTCTCTGGACAGGTTTATGCAAAGACCCTTTATCAAGAAATATATTCTATATATTCTAGAAATATAAACTTTGCTTAGAACACAATTTTAAATTTACTAGTACCTACTCTACCTTGAAATACATGAGTTGGACATATCACCTATCATTGCCTGATTTACAAGCATTCATTGAGCCACTTCTGTATTGCAGGCACTGTCATAGTCACTGGGGGAAAATGATTACACTATTGGCTGGCAGTCAAGTAATTTTCTGAACTTTATTTCTTCATCCTTAATGCACAGAAAGTTGAATGAGATGTCATTTAGATCCTCTCCAATGATGAAATTCTATGTGGTGTTGTCTCTAAGTACATACTAAAGAAAAAAATATAAATTATGACTGCTTTCCATTTTGACAGATTTCGGCATATACATGCATTCCTTTTTCACTTTCTGGAGTACAAGGAGACCATGAATAATGAATATTTAAAAACCTGGAATTCCCTATTATCAATACCCCTGTAAAAGTATCATCAAGGTATATTTCAGTAGTGGAGATTTTATTTGTATATTAACATCTCAGATTTTTATTACTTTGAATGCTTAATTTCAAGAATGACATGTTAACGGCCCTGACTGAAGTCTTGTGATCATTTCTATAATGTCTAAAGGTCAAACTCATTGAGGAAAAAAGAGAAAACAGTGTTTGCTGGCTAAATAAAATATCAGTGCAGAAATAGAAAACAAATAGAAATACACACAAATTTTTAAAAAACTATACAAATAAAAATATTCTGTTTTACACCATTTAAAGTGAAATGTACCTTTCCAAACTCACTAGAAAGCATTTAAATTTACACTTGATGCTAAAACTTAAGCCAAAAGATACCTTAAAATATCCATGTGCATTATTTCTCTGTCCCAGCCAAAATGTTGTGCCCAGAGGCAGATCTGTGGAAGGCTTTTCCACCACTCTTTCATAAATTCTGTAAAAAAGAAACATCAGAGAAGGAACATGAGTAGACAGTCATTTCTTAGAATATCCCATTTCCTGAAACGAGTACATTTTACTTACTTATTGCAGTCAATGTATAAAATCAAATGGGAGGCACTGATGGCTAAGGAGAGCTTGTGCCACTTGTCGTCAGCCAAAATATAAGGAAAGACTTCCGTGTGAGGGCGGTGACTGCCTGAGCGGTAATGCAGTCTGACTTCATTACGATGGCCACTGCTTTCCAGTTCCAGGTACCTGCACAGAGAAAAAAAGCCATACGGGACACACATTGAAAATAAAGTTCAAAAATAATTGAGCTGACCTCTGTCTTCAAAGAGATACTTTTCCTATTCCCCCTACTGAGTACAAAGAGACATTGTACATATATATAAAACAAACAAAAGAAGAGTCTGAAGATGGAGAAAAGAAAAAAGAAAAAAAGTCTAGGGACCTCAGGACTCAAGGGACAATATGTTGGTGAGTTCTCTGGGTTTTTGTTTTGCCTCATATATTCCAGTCTTGGTGCTAAAGAAGCCTGCAACCTGGAAATACCAATGGATACAGACCAAAACAATACCCAACAAAAGTCTGCTTTCTCTAGCCAAAGAACAAGGAAATGGGAAGCCTAGCAAGACATAAAGTTTTAGATAATAACCACTCCATCCCAGTCAAATACCACAGGAAAAACCAGTGGCCCCATCCCCAGTCATGCCAACAAAATCCAAGTGGGGAGCCTGGATTTCTATGCTCTTCAGGAAGAAATGAGACACTCAACACTAGAATGGTGTCAGAGAAGGTCAAGTAGAGAGCCAAGACGTTTAACCCTGCCAGGCAGTAATGATGTCTCCCATAGCATCAATGGAGACCATGTAAGGAGAAGCCTGGATTTCCATTTCCACCTGGTAGTAACAAAGAACACCTTCCCCTCCCATCAGGATGGTAT
>NW_007728229.1:293600-294138 GCF_000696425.1 Galeopterus variegatus
TGGATTTCCATTTCCACCTGGTAGTAACAAAGAACACCTTCCCCTCCCATCAGGATGGTATCAAAGGAAGCCTAGTGGAGAGCAAGGATTTTCACCATCATCCAACACTAATGAAACCACCCCACCACAGTGTCAGTAGAGACCATATAGGGAGCTGGAACGCCCACCCCCACCCAGCAGTAAGAGAAGCCCTCTTGCCCCAACTGTCAACAGAAGACCGAGTGGGGAATCTCAACTTCTACCTTCTCCTGGAAGTAACAGATGGTGCCCTCCCTTTCCCTGCAAGAACAGTGTCAGAGAAAACCAGCTAAAACAGAGGGTTTAAATAAGATCCAAGTCTAAGAACATGATATAAAAATGTCTAGGTTTCAATCAGAAATCATTCATCATACCAAGAACCAATCTCAAACTCAATGAAAAAAACCAGTCAACAGATACCAACATCAAGATGATGGAGATGTTAGAATTAACCTGACACAAATTTAAAGCAGTGTTAATAAAAACAATTATGAACACACTTGAAACAAACAATAAAAAA
>NW_007728229.1:294738-297557 GCF_000696425.1 Galeopterus variegatus
TAATTAATCTTCTGAAAACTAAAAACAAAGAAAAAATCAACACAGTAAGAACATGAAAAAAAATTAGAATGGCAGTGTATTTTTCAGCAGTAACCATGGAAGCCAAAAAGAAGCGGTACACTATTTTTCATGTGATCAAAGAAAAAGCTGTCTGTCCAGAATACTGTAGTCTATAAAAATATCCCTCAGAAATGAAGAAATCAAGACATCCTCAAATGAAAGGAAACTAAGAGAATGTGTCACCAGAAGACCTACTCTAAAAGAATGGTGAAATAAACAATCTCTAAACAGAGAGGAGAATATAAAAGAAGAAACCTTAGAACATCAGAAAGATAGAAAGAACATGGTAAATAAAAAAATGGGTAAATACAATAAGCTTTCCTTTTCCTCCTGATAATTGAAGCAAAACTTCAAAATAGAAGCAAAACTGTCTGATGTGGTTCTAAACGTATGCAGAAGAAATACTTAAAGCAATTATAATACAAATTGAGAAGGGTAAAGAGACATAAAGTTATGCAAAGTTTCTATACATCACTCAAACTGGTAAAATGACACCAGTAGTCTAAGCTATATGTGTATAATGGAATACCTGCAGCAACCACCAAAACAGCTATACAAAGACACATACTCATAAACATTAGAGATAAATCAAAACGTAATTGTAAAACAAATAACCCATAGTAAGCAAGAAAACAGAAAATAGAGAAATGGCAGACTTAAGCATATCGGTAATTATATTAAATGCAAATGATCTAAATACATCGCTTTAAAGACAGAGACTGGCAAAAGGATTAGAAATTATGACCATATGCTGTCTGCAAGAAACTCACTTCAAACATAACAGTATAGGAAGTTTGAAAGTAAACTCATGAGAAAAAAAATCACAAAAATATTCATCAAAGGAAATGAGCAGTGGCTATATTAATATCAGAAAAATCAGATTTCGGAGCAAAGAAAATTGCCAAAGACAGACAGGGTCACTACAAAAAGATAAAAGAGTAAATCTACTAAGAATACATAGATATCCTAAAAAGCATTACCAAAAAAAAAGAGGTAAAAAATATGTGAGCCCCAAACTGATAGAACTGAAAGGACAAATATATAAATTCACAATTGCAGTTGCAGACTTTAACACTCTTCTCTCAATAATTGTTAGAACTAATCAAAAAAATCAGCAAGCATATAGAACTCACAAACAACACAAACCAACATGATCTAATCACCAATTGCTGCCCCACAACAACAGAATACACATTCTTTTCAAGTTCCCATGGGATATATACCAAGATAGACTATATCCTGGGCCATAAAACAAACCTCAATAAATTTCTTAAAATTTAAATCATACAGAATGTTTTTCCAACCACAGTGGAATAACACAAGAACTCAATATCAGGATAGTCTTCAAACACTTGGAAACTAAATACACTTCTAAATAATCCATGAGTCAAAGAGGAAGCCTCAGGGAAATCAAAAATTACATGAAACTGAATTTAAAAGAAAATAAAACATATTAAAACATTATAACACTTTAGAACCACAAATAAACAGTACTGAGAGGGAAATCTATAACACCAAATGCATACAAATCAATAAACTAAGCTCTCACCTCCATAACAAAGAAAAAGAAGAGCAAGATAAACCCAAAGCAAGCAGAAGGAAGGAAATAATAAACATAAGAGCACAAATCAATAAAATTTAAAACAAGAAAACAATAGAGAAAAATAAATAAACCAAGAGTTGGTTCTCTGAAGAGATGAATAAAATTGGTAAACTTCTAGTAAGTCTCACAAAGAAAAACAGAAAAAAGATACAATTACCAATATTAGGATTAAAACTACAGATTTCACTACAGATCCTGCAGATATCAAAAGGTTAATATGAAAATACTATAAAAAAGCTCTATACACAAAATTTGGCAACTTACACAAAATAGGCCAATTAAAAAAAACACAATCTACTACAAGTCATACAGTATGAAATAAATGACCTGAATAGCCTTTTAAAGTTTAATTTTAAAACTCCCAAAAATGAAATCTCCAGGCTCAGATGGTTTTATTGGACAATACCATCAAATATTAAAAGAATTAACATCAATTTGACACAGTGTCTTACAGAAAATATAAAAAGGGAACATTTTGGCTTCCAGTCAAGATGGCAGAATAGACGGTCCCCAGCATCACTCTCTCCCACAAATCAACCAATTTACAACAATAAAAAGCACCAATAGCCAAGCTGGGGCCACCAGAGCTCCAGAGAAGAGGAGAGACCTACAGAGTTCATGAAGGCAGGAGAAGCCACAATAAGAGAAAGAAAGAACTGATCAGAACGTTTCAGGCCATGGCCACTTTAAGGCTGAAGCTGCTGAGCACATGGATCAGGAGCTGGTAAAAGCCACAGCTGTGCCCTTTGGATGGAGTTGCTTGGAGGTGGCAGGGGAGAAGGGAACCTTGGTGGCCCCTAGGGCAGCAAGACTATTACTAGCATTCTCATGGACCCACAAAGGAGTGAGGAGCCAAAACAACTGAAAAAAAAGGAGCCATTCAGAGGTTGGTGAGTCATCACAAACTGGCACAGGGCTTGTCCCATGGGAAGTGTTTGGAGAACGGGTGGTGGAGAAGAAAGGTCCACCAGGAGAACACAGCAATGATGGCTGATTAGCCCCCCAATCAGCACAGGACCACTCAGTGGAGACTGGTCAGGAATGCAAAATTGCATGGGTTACAGTATGATGAAAAGACTCAAACCCAGATCAGAGTTTCTACATAACCCAGGTGCACCAGGTCTCTGGAGAACTAGAAGTACTTATAACATCAATC
>NW_007728229.1:297567-298142 GCF_000696425.1 Galeopterus variegatus
TAAGCAAAGGACAAAAAATTAGTTCTGGCCCAGGCACACCAACAGCACCTCAGGCCCACCAGGGAACCTGAGGCATGGAGCCAGGGACCAGACACCCTGCCCACAACCAGGCACACTGACAGAAGGCCTTGGGGCCTGCCCAGGGACCTGAGGTTTGGAGATAGGGACCAGAACCCCACCCAAAACTGGGCACACTGACAGCATTTGGGGGCCTGCCAGGAGATGTGAGGCATGGAGCTGGGGACTGGACCCACTGCCCACAACCAGGCACAGTGCCAGTGCTTCAGGGCCCACACAGAGACCTGAGGCATGGAGCCAGGGACCATACCCCCCTCCCACAACCAGGCACACCACCAGCACCTTGGTGCCCACCTGGGGTCCTGAGGCATAGAGCTGGGGACCAGACCCTCCACACCACCAGGCACACCACTAGGCACACCACCAGTACCAAGAAGCATGCCCAAAACATCACATCCATGTGGGTGGCCCACCACAGCCACCACAGTAACCACGGCTGCCAGAAATGTAGCTAGACATCACAACCACCACGCAGATGGTCTACCAGCCACTGGAGT
>NW_007728229.1:298235-300335 GCF_000696425.1 Galeopterus variegatus
CAGAGTAACCATTACTCTTTCAGAGGGAGAGAAGAAATCTAGGGTTATCAGAGGTGGGAGATGGAACACGGGAGTGAGAGGGGTTTGGGGAGAGATTGGACAAGGGGCATAAAGAATAAGTACAATTTGTAACTACATATATATATATATATATATTAGTAATATTGATTTGATCTATATATGTCAACTTTGAACCCCCAAAATCTGTACAATCAATTATGATTCAATAAAAATTAACAAAAAGAAAAAAGAAAAGGGAAAACTTCCCAATTCATTTTGTGAAGTTCATATTACCCTAGTACCAAAAACATACAAAGGCAGTAGGAAAAAAAAAGATTCTAGGAAGACTAAGAGAAGTCAGGAAGCTGCAGAAAAAAAGTTTGAAGCTAGCAGAGATTGGTTTATGATGTTTAAGGAAAGGAGCCGTCTTCATAACATAAAAGTGCCATCAGCAGCAAGTGCTGATGTAGAAGCTGCAGCGAGTTATCCAGAGGAGCTAGGTAAGATAATTAATTAAAATGGCTACACCAAACAGCATATTTTCAATGTAGACAAAACAGCCTTACAGAAGAGAAGTCAATGCCTGACTTCAAAGTTTCAAAGGACAGGCTGACTCTCTTGGTAGAGTCTAATGCAGCTGGTGACTTCAAGTTGAAGACAATGGTCATTGACCATTCTGAAAAGCCTAGGGTCCTTAAGAATTATGCTAAATCTACTCTGTGTTCTAGAAATGGAACAACAAAGCCTGGATGACAGCACATCAATTTACCACATGGTTTACTAAATATTTTAAGCCCACTGTTGAGACCAACTGCTCAGAAAAAAAGATTATTTTCAAAATATTACTGCTCACTAACAATGTACATAATCACTCAAGAGCTCTGATGAAGATTTACAAGGAAATTAATTTCATGCCTGCTGACACAATATTCATTCTACAGCCCATAGGTGAAGTAGCAATTTTGATTTTCAAGTCTTATTATTTAAGAAATACATTTTGTAACACCATCACTGCCATAGGTAGTGATTACTCTAATAGATCTAGGCAAAATAAATTGAAAGGCTGGTGGAAAGGATTCACCATTGTAGAAGCCATTAAGAACATCTGTAATTCAAGAGAAGAGGATAATATATCAACATTAATAGGAGTGGGGAAGAAGTAGATTCCAACCCTTCATGGATAACTTCAAGGGGTTCAAGACTTCAGTGGAGGAAGCAACTGCAGATGTGGAAATAGCAAGAGAACTAGAATTAGAAACAGTGCATTAGGAACAGTGTCTGAAGATATGATTTAATTGCTGCAATCTTGTGATGAAACTTTGATGGATGCGGAGTTGCTTCTCATGGGTGATTAAAGAAAGTGGTTTCTTGAGATGGAATCTACTCCAGGTGAAGATGCTGTGAACATTGTTGAAATGACAACAAAGGATTTAGAATATTACATAAATTTAGTTGATTAAGCAGTGGCAGGGTTTAAGAGGATTGACCCTGATTTTGTGGGTAAAATGCTGTCAAACAGCATCACGTGCTATGGAGAAATATTTTGTGTAACAGCCGATAAATGCAGCAAACCCCAACCTGATCAGTCAGCAGCCATCAATGTTGAGGCAAGTCTCTCCACCAGCAGAAGATTACAACTGGCTGAAAGCTCACATAATTGTTANGATTTACAAGGAAATTAATTTCATGCCTGCTGACACAATATTCATTCTACAGCCCATAGGTCAAGTAGCAATTTTGATTTTCAAGTCTTATTATTTAAGAAATACATTTTGTAACACCATCACTGCCATAGATAGTGATTACTCTAATAGATCTAGGCAAAATAAATTGAAAGCCTTGTGGAAAGGATTCGCCATTGTAGAAGCCATTAAGAACATCTGTAATTCAAGAGAAGAGGATAATATATCAACATTAATAGGAGTTGGGAAGAAGAAGATTCCAACCCTTCATGGATGACTTCAAGGGGTTCAAGACTTCAGTGGAGGAAGCAATTGCAGATGTGGAAATAGCAAGAGAACTAGAATTAGGAACAGTGTCTGAAGATATGATTTAATTGCTGCAATCTTGTGATGAAACTTTGATGGATGCGGAGTTGCT
>NW_007728229.1:302084-302833 GCF_000696425.1 Galeopterus variegatus
TTAACATCAGGAAAAAGTCCTCTCTGCTCTCACCATGCTCTCTGCTCTCATCTCAACACAGTGATGGAAGCTCTAGCCAGCGCAATAAGAAAAGAAAAGGAATAAAAGGCATACAGATTAAAAAGGAATAAATAAAACAGTCCCTATTTAGAGATTACATGGTTATCTACACAGAAAATTCCAATGAATCTACTAAAAAAAATTCGTAGAACTAATAAGTGAATTCAGTAATGTCTTAGGACACAATATAAACATACAAAATCAGTTATATTTTTATATACCAGCAGTGAGCATATGGATACTGAAATTAAAACTACAATATAATATAGTTACTCAAAAAATAAGACAATTAAACACTTAGATGTAAATCTAACAAAACATATATGTCTTTTATGCTGAAAATAACATAACACTGATGAAAGAAATAAAAAATCTAAATTAATGGAGAAACATGGAAGACTCAACGTAGTAAAGATGTTAATTGTCTCCAACTTGCTATAAAGCTTTAATACAATTCCTACCAAAGTACTGGCAAGAATTTTTGCAGCTATAGACAATATTACTCTAAAATTTATATGGAAAGGCAAAGAAACTAGAATAATTAAAACAGCTTTGAAAAAAGAATATAGTGGAAGAAAATAAGCTACCCAATTTCAAGACTTATTATACAGCTACAGTAATCAGGACTGTGTAATATTAGAAGAGGGATAGTCATGTCTCATATAGACAGAGAAGCCAGATTCATACCC
>NW_007728229.1:303885-305246 GCF_000696425.1 Galeopterus variegatus
AAAACTTTTGTTCTGTATCAGATCCTGTGAAAAGGATGAAAAGTCATGCTACAGTTTGGAAGAAAATATTTGCAAACCAAATACATGACAAAGGACTATTATCTCAAATATAAAAGAGTTCCCAAAACTCCACAGTAAAAAAAGAAAAAAAAATCAATTAGAACATGGACAAAAGACATGAGACATTTCAAAAAAGATATACAGATGGCGAATAAGCACATAAAAAGATGTGCAACATCATTAGTCATTGGGGAAATGCAAATTAAAACCACAATGAGATACTACTACACACCTATGACTAGAATTAAAAATAGGGAAAAAACAAATCCTGATGAGGATGCAGAGAAATCATTCATACATTGATGTTGGGATGGTAAAATTGTACAGACACACTGGAAAACAATTTGGAAGTTTCTTAGAAAACTAAACATGCAACTACCATATGATTCAGCAATTACACTCCTGAGCATTTATGCTCCGCCAAAAATGAGAAGTTAAGTTTACACAAAAGCCTGTACACAAAGGTTTATAGAAGTTTTATTTATGATAGCCAAAACTATAAACGTTCCAGAAATTCTTCAAAGGGTGGATGGATAAACAAACTGTGGTACAGCCATACCAGGAACACTATTCAGCAATAAAAAAGAATGACTTAATGGGGGTTGGGAAGGGAACTGAAGCAGAGAGGTCAGTTTGGAGCTCCTGATATAAACATGTTATGAACTTGTGGCATCTTGGACCAGTGTGGTAGTGGTAGATGTGGTAGGAAATGGTTCTAGTCTACATATATTTAGAAAATAGAGCTGATAGGATTTACCGATGTGAAGTGTTGAAAAGAAAAATAATGGTGGAGTTGGAGCTATTGACTCCAATGTTTTGAACTTGAGCAAATGGAACACAGGAGGTACTTCTTACTGAGATGAAGACTATGGGAGAAGCAAGTTTAGTAAAAGTGAATCAAGCGTTTAAACTTAGATAAGTTACGTTTAAGGTGCCAGATGAACACTCAAGAGGTCATATGAGGAGTGCATCTAGATCTACAAGTCAGAGGTAGGGAGAGGTCTATAATGGACATAGGAATTTGGGAATCAAAGGAATATAGATTGTATTAAAAGCTATGAAGGTGTAGAGATTACCTAGGGAATTATTACTGTGTCGAATGCTACAGATAGTCAAGTAAGATGTAGACAACCTCTGGGCTTAGCAAAATGGAGGTGTTTGGTGAGCTTAAAGCTATATCAGAAAACTTTTTTAGGGGAGAAATCCTTCTTAAAATAGTTTCAAGAGAGAATGGGCAAAGAGAAATAAGAGACAATAAGTGAAGACACTTTGGGAGAAATGGGAAGGGAGATACTGAGAGA
>NW_007728229.1:306495-308811 GCF_000696425.1 Galeopterus variegatus
ACACTGAGGGTTGCGATCCGTTGCTGGACACGAAAAAAGACAAAAAAAAGGGAAAAAAAAAAAAAAACCACAATAAATAAAATTAGAACACAGATGAATTCTAAGACAAGATGAAACATATAATAAACCAGAGGTTAATGTCCACAATATATGAAGTGTGCCTGCAAATCAATAAGAAAAAGCAACTCAATGGATTTACCAATCAGGTTAGCAAAAATTTTAAAGATTAACAATGTACAGTATCAGTAAGGATGTGGGGAAACAGCACTCTGATTTGTAGCAACATAAATTGACAAGAGCTTCTTGAAAGGCAGTTTGGCAAAACTATCAATACATTAAATGTGCATACTCTTTAAACCAGCAATTACAAATCTAAAAGTCTATCCTACTAAAGTAATAACACTAATTAGCAATGATATATGCAGAAGGTGCTCACTGAAGATTTATTTAAAACAATGAAAAACTGGTAAAATACCAACTATCCATTCACAGAGGTATTATGATACATCCATACTCTGGATCACTGTGCCACTCAACAAAAAAGAATGAGGTTCTGATATGAAACAATACCATAGTGTACTACTAAGTAAACAAAAAAGCTCTACATAACCCCATTTTGTTTGACAAAACTCTGTGTGTGTGTGTGTGTGTGTGTGTGTGTGTACACACAAACCTGCACCAGCCCACACCTGTTTGTTTAGAGAAAAAAAAGATCAAGAATGATACATGCCAAAATGTGAACAATAATTACCCCGGGGGAATACAATTGGGGGAAGGAATGTGTGGAAACTACATATATGCACACGTTTATTATATATATATTATATGTACATATTAAAATTCTATTTTAAGATAAACTAAGTAGTCAAAAATATTAAATCACACTTATAAATGATAAAGAATAAATAAAATACCAATATAATTGGTTTTTAATCCAAAAGCCACCAACCAGGGAGTTCTTTCTATTTTATTATTTGATAACAAGTATTCATTATTTAATCAATTCAACTAATGAGTTCTATAATTACAGAGAGGTGTCTGCATTTTTTTTTTTTTTTTTGTCTTTTGTCTTTTTCCGTGTCCGGCAATGGATCGCAACCCTCAGTGTTGCCCCCGCACCGGACCGGGGACCGGCAACGGGATCGCAACCCTTGGTGTTGCTCCCACACCTCGCTCAGCCAGTGAGCGGGAACCGGTCTGTATGTGGGATCCGAACCCTCGGGCGGGAGCGCCGCCGCGCGTCCCAAGCGGCGCACTATCCAGTGTGCCACCGGGCCGGCCCGAGGTGTCTGCATTTTTAAAAAATAAAATCAAGAAACACACTACCTCATTGCTATATGATATGTTGAGCCAAGAACACTATTGTTACTATGAGGTCTCCTCCTCTTAATATTATTAAAAATGAGACCTGTATTGAATTTCTAAACTGGAGCTATTAAAAGTGGCTTTTAGTAACAATGAGGATAATACTATGCCCTACAAACAAGAACAATCCTTTAGAAGTTAAATATTTTACCAAAAGTTGCATTTTCATTAGCATCATTCACTCAGTTTTTTTAAAAAATGAAACATATATGTAATACACACAAAAAAATTACAAGGAGAAAAATAAATAATGATATAAAACATTTGGAACTCTGCCTGGCACACAGTTAGTACTCAATAAGTATTAGCTCTCATTAATAGAAGGAAAGACAGGTCAAAAGGAATCAATTCATAACTTTACTATGAAATTATTGAAATAGAATGTCTTCAAAAGCAGTTACTGTTAAGATGTACAAAACCACATGAATACATAAAACTACATGGGAATATGATTATTGCATAATAAGAAGTTTTAAAGTGTTTGTAATAAACACTGGGCATCAATCATTGTTCTAAAAACAGTCATATTCATTTCACTGTCATTTCAATACACTGTCCCCACTGGATGGAGTCTCAGTAGGAGACAGCCCTGGCTTCCCGACTCCTCCCACCACCCTGCCAAGGCTCAGCACAGCAGAGTGGTTAAACACTCAAGCCCTAAAGCCAGACCGCTGGGTTCACATGCAGGTGCCCCTCTTAGAGATGGTAAGCTACTTCACCTCTCTGTGCCTCCTTTGGTTACTCTGCTATAAAATGCGGATATGAATAGCACTTGCTTCATAGGATTTTTGTGAGGATTTGAATGAATTAATTTAAGAAAGCACTTAGACAGTGCTCAGCCCATACAGAACACTCAGTAAAGATAGTAAATATTAGTTATTGTTTTCATTTCAAAAAGCAAAGGGGTTGGGCCGGCCCGGTGGCGCACTGCTACAGTGCGCCGCTTGGGAG
>NW_007728229.1:309508-312654 GCF_000696425.1 Galeopterus variegatus
GAGGACAGCAAGGAAGGGGCAGGTAGTACTGCATCATGCTAGGGGCAGCAGCATCGTGGTGAGTTGTGTTAAAGTCACCATGCACCTTGTTTTCTGTTTGCTGGCCCACCAGGGCACCTTGGATTATCTCCCGTTCCAAATTCTGGTGCCCCAGCCACTCATCAGTTCTGTAAGCTGCCCTCTCATTCACCACCTCCAAAAACCACCTTCCAACCATGAGCCGTAATTGATATATTAAAATTGTGACCATGGGGAAAATATGTAATTGTAATAAAATGCATTATCATTTTTTAAAGTAACTGTTTGAGGGATAGAACTATGAGTGATTTTCAATCTTCCTTTTATAACTTCGTTTTCCCTTTTATCTTTAATGAGCATTTACTACCTTAAATTAGAAATCACATTTTAAATCCCAAGAAGATAATCTGTCACAATTGAACATATCATGGCTCCCTGATTTATCATTCATAATTTTGAGACGTAGCTAGAATCAGAAATAAAGTTCACCCTTTATAATAATTTATGCCCCTGTTATTCAAATATCCTTTGCATTGGCAGAAATATAAACTAATTTAAGATTAGGCTTCAGAGAAATAGGCAACAGCGGCAGGACATCATTCATTTTAGCAACCTCCTTCATAACTCAAGATCAAAGGATAAAAATAGGTCACGTCTCATCTGACAAAAAGTTTGCACACAACATGGAATGAGAATTTTTCTGTTGCCTTAAATTAAACCTAAATAGAAAAATGATCAGATCATCTTAGTACATTAAGCTACAACCCAGCTGTAAATTAGTTTCCTAAAGAAAAGCCACATGCACTTCCAGTGCCAAATATATCATTAGCATAGTTCATGGACGGCACAATGGCAAAGTAGTTATGTGCACAGGCCTTGGAATTGAAAACCCAGCTCAGCCTCTCACTACTACCTCTGACCTGGGCAGATGACCTATCCGCTCACTGACTCAGTTTCCTCATCTGTACAAAGAAGACTCCATGTAATAATCCATATAAAGCAGGATGCCCAAAACATAGTAAGCACTAATGCCAATTAAGCATCATTTATAATGTCCAGCTTCTTAAAGCAAATTCTATAATTAAAAAGCAATTTGAATATGTGCATTTTTAAGTGGATAAACACAGAAACCAGGAGACAGAAGACAGAGGCAAAAACAGAAAATTAATCCACTCTTATAGAAACTAGTCGACAGCACCAGTTTTACGGAGACTCTAGCGTATCCAACAACATATACAGTGAACTCGAGTGGTAGGGCCAAAGTTCTTGAGTTAGGAGGCTTTGTTCATTTGTTATTGAAAAGTGACTGCTTCACTTTAACACCAGTGATTCCCTCAGATATTAAGGGACACAGGAGAGCAAGGAGAAAAAGGTACATTTGGGGCATCCCTTATTAGAACCACATTGATTCTATTTTGGTTAGCTTGTTTGTTTTAGTGGTATTTGGTCATCAGCAATGCAGTATGATGCAGCGATTTAAGAGGCCTTGGAGTCTCTTGATCCTGTCTACACAGTTTGCTAACTGTGATAATGGGCAAGTTAAAAATTCTCTCTAAGCCTCAGTTTCCTCCCTATCACACAAGGATACTAAAAGTTGTAACCTTATATGATTGTTTTAAGAATTTAATGAAATTAGAGATATACATGCTTACTTTGCATAGTTCCTGATACAGTAAGTACTCTATACACATCATTATTAAGATTTATATTTCTTATGACACAATTATACATTCTGCTTAAACATCAGCAAAATTTCAGGGTGGATTTTAAGTCAAACAAACATGACTCTTAGGAAGAAAAAGCATTTTAATGAGAATCTACCAAAATAATGATTCTTAAATCTTGTCTATGATATTCCCTTCAAAATGGTCACCCATTTTGTTTAAATACATCCAATGACCAACAATTCACAACTTTCTGAGGCAGACCATTTCACTTTTATTAGAAAAAATACCTGACTTTTCTTCATTTTAAGCATGAAGGAAGTTTTCTAACAATGATTTATTAGTTCAGTTATTCCAGAAAATATTTACTATAGGATATAAGAATAAACAAAGTCAAACAACACTGCCATTTAGAGATCCTCAATAATAAACATAATATTAAGGAGTTCCGGTCAAGATGGCAGAATAGACGGTCCCCAGTGTCACTCTCTCCCACATATCAACCAATTTACAACTATAAAAATGTAACAACAGCCAAGCTGGGGCCACTGGAGCCCAGAAGAAGAGGAGGAGAGACCTATGGAGTGCATGAAGGGGGAGAAGCCACAGTGAAAGAAAGAAAAAACTGCTCGAAGCATTATGGGCCACAGCCACTTTGATGTTGGAGCTGCTGAGCAAGGAGCAAGGAGCAAGCAGAAGCCACAGCTGTGCCTTTTGGATGGAGTAGCTTGGAGGCAGAAGGGAAGAAGAGGGCCTTGGTGACACCCAGGACAGCAAGATCACTAACAGGGTTCCCATGGACCCATGCAGGAGCAAGGAGCCAAAACAGCTGAAAAGGGGAGCCATTCAGAAGCCAGTGAGTCATCTCAAGGGACTGGCACAGGGCTGGACCCATGGGAAGTGTTTGGATCACAGGCAGTGGGGGAGATGGGCCCACAGGGAGAACATTGGGACACAGCAAGGACAGCCAATCTGCCCCATAATCAGCACAGGACCACTCAGAGGAGACTGGTCAGGAATGCAGAATTGCATGGGGTGCAGTCTGATGCAAAGATTCAGGCACAGATCAGAGTTTCTACACAATCCAGGTGCACCTGGTCTCTAGAGAGCCACAAGTACCTACAAGGTCAACCATTAAATGCTAAGCTGCACAAAAAGTCTTCCCTATGGAAAGAGCAGCCAAGCAGCAATTTAGCTCAACAACACAAGTACTGATTCCCACAGGAATTTCCCCCATTTTAGAAGTAAGTAAAGGATAAAATTTAGTTCCGGCCCAGGCACACCACCAGTGCCTTGGGGCGCCAGGGGACCTGAGGCATGAAGCCAGGGACCGGATCCCCTGCCCACAACTAGGCACACTGCCAGCACCAAGGAGCATGCCAAAAACATCACATCCATGTGGGTGGCCCACCACAGCCACCACAGTAACCATGGCTGCCACAAAAGTGGCTAGATGTCACAACC
>NW_007728229.1:313214-323589 GCF_000696425.1 Galeopterus variegatus
CCAAGGAGCATGCCAAAAACATCACATCCATGTGGGTGGCCCACCACAGCCACCACAGTAACCATGGCTGCCACAAAAGTGGCTAGATGTCACAACCAACACGCTGATAGTCCACCAGCCACTGGAGTGCATTGACACAAGGAGAGTCGCCAGCAGAGACCAAAGAAAAAAAGAGGATGTCTCTCTCCACAAAGCCCATTCCAGAGTGACAGAAGAAGCATCTGATCTATGATAATGGGGGACCTGAACACACCTTTCGGCACTGGCCAGATCATCTAGGCCACAAATCAATAGAGTAACCATTATTCTTTCAGAACGAGAGAAGAAATCTAGAGTTATCAGTGGTGGGAGCGGGGAGGGAGAGGGAGGCCTGAACACACCTTTCGGCATTGGCCAGATCATCTAGGCCACAAATCAATAGAGTAACCATTACTCTTTCAGAACGAGAGAAGAAATCTAGAGTTATCAGTGGTGGGAGCGGGGAGGGAGAGGGAGTTTATGAGAGTTTGGACAAGGGGCATAAAGAATAAGTACAATTTGTAACAATATATATATTAGTAATATTGATTTCATCAATGTATATCAATACCGAAGCCCGAAAATATGTATAATCAATTATAATCCAATAACAAAAGATATAAACAAAATATTAAGTGAAAATTAAGTCTAGCCATTTCAAAACTAATAATAACACTACTGTAAAAGTCTTGCTGCAAGAGGAGGAACATAGCCAGATCAGTGAGGATAACAAAGCTTCTTCATGAATAATATAGCTAGGAGCAAAAATTATATCACCAAGGGATAATGTCAGTAGCAAATGGATTTAATTCTTGATTGAAACCCTGGCATCTAAAATGGTGGCTTGAATAACACCCTCACCATCTGATTACCCTCATAACTGAGCTTAATATAAAAGGAAAAATGGCCACTCATAAAATGGAGGTAATTTATTTCTATTAATGATGAGGCTAGCAAGACAGACAGAAATTCTATGAAATAACACTTTACATTATCATCCTGGATGGAAAGGGGATGTAGTGGTATTGTGTGAATTTAAAAAAATACCAACTTGAGAAAGGTTTTATATGAGGATTAAGAATAAGAAAGAACAGATATGATAAAGCACTGATGATAAGTGGAGCACTCTACAGCATAGGGATAGCCACAAGAGTTGGGGAGTTAAAATAAGCAGTTGTATAAAGGCTAGTACTTGCCTAATGCTAGGCCCTCTCATTACCTCAATTCACTTAGTTGTGACTGAGAACATGCAGGTAAAAGTAAGAGAAAGACTTGGAGAGAAAAGATCCAAAAGTGGCGAGCTCAAAGAAGATGAGTCTTCCTTATTTTATAAAGAATGAACACAAGGGCATACTGATGTAATGTTGGGATGACCCACTGGGGAGTACAAGCTGCTCTGATGATTTAAAAATGCACATATGTGAGTGTGTAGAAAATTTGGCTTACAAATTTTACAAGGGGTTCATGATGGACACCAAGCTAAATATTCCAGTGTTATAGGAAGAAAAAGCAGAAAGAGTAAAGGCTTACAGCTAGTGGCAAAAGACTTAAAAACTTGGTTCATGGGCCGACCCCATGGCGCACTTGGGAGAGTGCAGCACTGGGAGTGCTGCGGTGCCCCCCACCGCGGGTTCAGATCCTATATGGGGATGGCCAGTGCGCTCACTGGCTGAGCGCGGTGCAGACGACACCAGGCCAAGGGTTGTGATCCCCTTACTGGTCATAAAAAAGACAAAAAAAAAAAAAACTTGGTTCACTATATACACACATATATACATACAATTCTGTGATATAAAATAATAGATTGTAAGTAGAGAGAACTTCAGAAAATAGACAAAAGCATACAGAAGAAAATTAAAATCGCTAATGACTCTGCTGGCAAGAGATGATCAATATTAACATTTTTGCATGTATCCTTTCCAGCTTTTTTCACTTAATAGTACATTGTCTTACCATGTCAATAAAGGTAAAGCTGCATCCTTTCTAACGAATGCATAGTATTTCATAGTATAGCTGTATCATAATTTGTTTAATATTCAATTTCCTATTACTATTTCTGGTTTTTCGTTCTCAATAAAAATGCTTCAATTCATGTTTCTTTGCTCACCTGTACAATTATCTTCTTGGAACAAATTATTAAAAATAAAATTGCTAAGACACGCCCTGTGGTGCCAGCACATGACCCAGCAGTTAGGCCTCACCACCGCCTCCTGACTCAATCCCCAGCCGGGCTGAATGCGTGCAGATCAGAGAGGTGCCCAGCCGGAGAAACGGAAGTCCCTGCGAGGCCAGCGTGCAACCCAGCAGGTAGGCCTCACCACCGCCGCCTGACTCTATCCCCAGCCCAGCAGAGTGCATGCAGCCCAGAGAGGTGCTCCCCGGAGAGGCCCAAGACCCAAGGCGATGACACACCCAAGGCACTAGTGGGCAGCCAAGCAGACACTGAAGCAGCCATACCAAATTGGCAGCACCAGGAGCATCATAGCCAGACAATAGTGTCAAACCAGTGGGCCATGAAATCCCCTCCCACAGTGACTAAACACCAAAAAAGAGATATCAGAAATATGAAAAATCAAGAAAGTACACCAGCAAAGGGTAATAACTCTCAAGCTCTAGATCCTATAGAATAAGAAATCCTTGAAATGTCTGACAAGGAATTTCGAGTGATAATTCCAAGGAGATACAAGAAATGATAATCGAGATACTAGAAAACTCAGCTAGACAACACGATGAAACAAGGAAAAGTATATAGGACCTCAAAGAAAAAATGTACAAGGAAATCAATGCCCTGAAAAAGAATGTAGCAGAGCTTGCTGAGCTGAAGAATTCATTCAACGAAATAAAAAACACAACAGAGAGTTTAACCAGCAGGCTTGCAGAAGCAGAAGAGAGAACTTCTGACCTTGAAGATGTGCTGTTTGAAATAACACAGGCAGACAAAAAAAAAAGAAAAAAGAATTAAAAACATTGAAGAAAACCTAAGAGAGTATCAGATAACCTTAAGCGCTCAAATATCTGAGTCATGGGTATTCCAGAAGGAGAAAAAGGAGATTGCATTGAAAACATATTCAACAAAATAATGGCAGAAAACTTCCCAGATATAGGAAAAGACACATATCTCCATATTCAGGAAGCTCAAAGATCTCTGAAGGTATTCAACCCAAAAAGGTCTTCTCCAAGACATGTTATAGTCAAATTGGCAAAACTCAAAGACAAAGAGAGAATCTTAAAAGCTGCCAGAGAGAAACATCAAATCACCTATAAGGGAGCCCAAATCAGACTAACATCAGACTTTTCATCACAAACCCTAAAAGCCAGAAAGGAATGGGATGATATACTCAAAATACTAAAAGACAAAGATGGCCAGCTAAGAATACTCTACCCTGCAAGGCTATCCTTCTGAAATGAAAGGCAAATAATATATTTTTCAGACAAACATAAACTGCGGGAGTTCACTACCACATGACCACTCTTACAAGAAATTTTCAAGGGAGTACTAGGGTTTGGTACCTGAAAAATAACCACCACTGCCACAAAAACCCAAGAAAAATCAAAACCCACTAGTAAAATAAAAATGCCAACAATGAAGAGAAAACAAACAAAAAAACTTTATCTACAACGCAAGGAACCAACAAATACAGAAGACAAACAGTAAATCAGTTACTTAGTCATTTAGAATATAAGACACTATGTACCTAATTTTATTTTCAAATATAATTAATGTCTCTTTTTAACTACTGAATTTGGTTACCCAAGTCAAGCTCTTAATTTTATGAAAAAGGTATAATAAAACTTATCTTTTCTGGATTTAGTTTTATGTGTTAAATTAGTTTAAGTGAATTCTGCCTGAAGTTAAAGGAATTTGGTGATCTCTTAAAATCCAGTACATAAATAAGTTAAATCTTATTGTGGTTTGGGATGAATTGAGATTGTGTGTGTGTGTGTGTGTGTGTGTGTGTGTGTGTGTGTGTGTGTGTTGTGTTCCCAAGAGAATATACTAATGTGCTAAACTACAGATGCCTAAGTGGACTTAAGTCTGTTAGGGTGTGCATGCAACACACTCTTTCAAAGAACAAAGAAATCTGGGGGGAAGAAAACGATATTCCCAAAATAATAGCTTTTCTTCTTCTCCTTCACCTAAAAAATGATTGATGATGCTTTTAGGGATATGTTCATCTGGAGTGACCGAGTGACTCTCAAAGACCTGTAATGCCCTACAATTCTATGCAGAATTTTATCTGGTTTCACACCTTCCTCTTAACAATTTGCCCTCCCAAGTTCCCCAAAATCAATAGAACTTCTTTAGGTTAAGGAAGCTTGGCCTGAGTAGGAATTTTTAGCAGATCTGTAAGTAACATCCTGAAACTATGAGCAGACAATAAAGGGAAAGCATTGATGCATGGGAGACAGCTAGAAGTTCTAGGCGGCCTGAACTGGAGAGAAAGGAATTAGTCACTGGGGCAGAGCAAGCTGTCTACACCACAGCAACTGTTTTCTGACATACTTCATGGGCCATCATGTCTCCCCCATTGTTCAGTATAAATAAGACCCTTCATAGGACTCATGGGCTTTCCAGTGAGGTGACATTTTACTCTTCGTGGGCATATTACTTTGAGAATTTCCAACTGAAAAGGGTACAGAACATCCCTAACTAGAGGAAACAGAACCAATCCTAAATTCTAGCTATAATAGAAATGGCCTTACTTTCAAGTTTTACCATAAACTCTTTATGGAGAGGCAATTAGAAAAATTAAAAGACAAGGACCAGCCCGTGGCTCACTCGGGAGAGTGCGGTGCTGATAACACCAAGGCCCCGGGTTCGGATCCCTATATAGGGATGGCCGGTTAGCTCACTTGGGAGAGCGTGGTGCTGACAACACCAAGTCAAGGGCTAAGATCCCCTTACTGGTCATCTTTTTAAAAAAAAGAAGAAAAGAAAAATTAAAAGACAAAATATTTCCCTAATCATGTAGACAATGCTGGCTTTACTTATATTGCATCAATTTCAATGAGGATGCCATTGAAATAAAGCAGCAAATTGTGCAGAAGAAAATTTCTGGATAAAAACTTTTAGTATAAACAAAAAAGTCCAGTCAAGGAAAAAGGTATTATTATTGTCTTCAGAAGCAATAAAAAGCAATAGTGCTAACCCTGTCATTAGAATTCTTGAGTTTTGAAGGAAGTAGAAAGGTCATGGCACTACTCTAAAACAAGCAGAGAGAAGTTGTCAGGATAGTGGTTAGGAGATTGGGCTATGGAGCCAGGCAGCCTGCTTCAAATGTTGATGCTGTCAGCTACTGTAACCTTGGACATAAGCTGTAACCTCTCAGGGCCCCATTTCCTTGTCTGTAAAATAGGAATAATAATGATACCTATCTCAAAGACTGTGATGAGCATTTAATGAGATTAATCATGCAGGATGTTTAGAGAACTGCCTGACATAGGGTAGACACTTAATAAAGTGCTAACCTTTACAATGAAGAAAAAACACTTCAACGTACTAAGAAATCAGCTGCCACAAGACCTGATTTCAGCGGATGCTCTGCACTTCTCATTCAATCATTTATTCAGCAAATATTTATTAGCCGTCAACATGTCAGGCACTGCACCAGGCACAGAGGATGCAGAGAAAAAGAGACAGAATCCAGGCCCTCAAACAACTTCCCATTTCATCATTTCTGTCATTTTCCTGAATCAACATTCCCCAGGAAGATGACTCTTTATAAATGTGGGCCTTCCTTTTTCACATCTAGAATTCCTATATTTCTGCCAAATATTTATTTCACTCACCAGGCATGTTTGTACTATTTTCATATTTATTAGTTCACATTACTCTACATTACTGAATCTACTTAGAAATGGAGAGCTTAAAAATAAGCACAATTTTTCTTAATGTGATTGAGAAAAACTCCTGCAATAGATCTTGAATTCTGATAAGTTGGAGGTTGGAGAGATTTTGTCATTTATTTATTTCAGTTACTGGCTAATGGAAAACAATCAGATTTATTTTTTCACAAAGAAAGCATGCATTTTAATCTATTAGAAATGTTGGAAAAAATGAGACTCCATTTCATTTATTGTTTACCAACAATGAAATAAAATGAAAAATTTGGAAAACCATAAACAGGATAGTCATGTCAAGCTAAATATAAAAGTCCCTCAGTAAAATTTGCCTGTAATATATCTTATATACACTCTGATCTTATTTTTATAAAGGTCTGTGATATTTTAATTCAATAAATGTAATACTGTATATAAAGCTAAGAGAAAGGTAGAAAAGCTAAGCAAATTACCCTGATGGAAATAATGTTATTTTTATCTGAATTTCATTCAGTATACATAAATAAATTTAAATAAGGAAAAATATAGTAGTTAATTTTCTAAATGTCTTATGTAGTAAATGCAGATATGCATTTAAAATGAGCTGTAAAAAATTTGAGTACTTTTTAGGAATATATTTTTATGTAAATATGCTTGTATATTCCTTAAGTTGTTGATGCTACCAGAAAGTAAATGTAAAATTTAGTGTGAATTTTCAATTTTATCATTTTATTCATGTCACTAAGAAGCAATAGTATTTAATATAGGTGGGCATGGACAATAGATGTTAAGGCAGGTAGGTGAAGGTCTGACGTGAATAAGGATATTGGAATAAAATTGGAATATCTCCTCCATAAAATACTAATCAAACTCAAAGAAAAAAATAATGTAGAACATGTCAGCTGACCAACTTGACCAGATGATCAAGGTTAACATCATCAGCAGTAGGACAGATTGCCATAGTATATCTCCAGATGAGGTGTGCTGAGAAGAGTCAGCATCATTTATTTGGGTTTCCTGACAAGAACGCATGGCCTGAGTGACAAGTAAACATGAGATGGACCCAGATTGAGAGTGATCCTACAGAACAAAGGCTTATACCTCTAAAACCATAAAGGATACCAGAGACAGGGAAAGACTGGAACTGTTCTAGATGGAAGGAAATTGATTGATGATAAATAACAACCAAATGCAACATAAATTCCTGGATAGAATCCTGAACCAAGAAGGAAAAAAGAGACATTGAATATCACAAAAATGTTAACACATATTAACTTATACATATGATGCAATTCCAATACGAATTCCAGTGGGATTTTTTTCACAAATTTAAGAAACTAAATCTAAATTTTATACCAAAGAAAGAAGTTTCAAACATAGCAAAAATTTCTTAACAGGAAAAACAAAGAGACAAACTATTAGACATCAAGGCTTATAAACTATAGTTATCAGAGTAGCGTAGTATTCCATCAGAAGTCAACAAATAGATTAGCAGAACAGAATACAAGGCTGAGAAACAGATCTCAGCACTGATGGAGATTTCAGATGGGTATACAGATCTGTGAAAAAAGAATGGGCTGTTGGAAAATGGCACTGGGATTACTAGCTTCATCTGTTGGATATTACACTAGATAACTATATCTGCATCTAAGTCTAAAACATAAATTTTTTTTTATTAGGTAGAACTAAAGGGTATTAAAATAGATCATTCATTGAAGATAGTAGGAGAGATTAAGATGAAAAGTTAAATACAAATGTACTATTATCCCCATCCCAGATCCTCAATTAAAAGATGAATAGAAAACTAATCAACAGTATTAGCATGTATACCTATATGCAGTATTGATTTCAAAAACAAATTTTGTGCTTAGATAATCGCTCCTTCACTGTGAGTCCAGTGACATAAACTGTTCAACACCCAAAGAAGAATGTTCAGTACCATCGAGGACAGACATTTTTTTTTACACATTTTTTTTTCAACAGCTACTTAAAATCATGCTAAATTTTGTTTCATTTTATATATTGGACTATGAATTTCTCATATAGGATTTTTAAATTTTTCTTCTTTTTCTTGAATTTTCTAATTGGCTTTCTCTTTTCTTTTTGAGGGGAAAAACATTCTTTCTTCACTAAGTCATTAACATAATTCCACCCTTTAAAGACAGAAATTATTGATCTGATTGCATATTAATTAAAATTTAGCACATTGAACACCACCATAAAGGCTTTAAGGGAAATGAAAATTATAGATGACAAAAAAATAATATTCTTATTAAATTGAGCTCATTTAAATCAATAAGAAAACACAGAAAAATAGATAAGGTACATAAATAGGCAATTAATAAAAGAACCTATATGAGTGGCCAGTAAGCATATGAAAAAATATTCAACCTCACCAACAAAGTGTTACTTTTCACCTACTGGCTAGGAAAATTTTTTAAACCATTGTTGAACAGGATAAGCAAGTAATTTACTGATGAGACTGCAATGTATTAAAACCTGTTATGAAACACTATGAATTTCATATATATATGCATAGTATCTAGGAAATTACATGCACACTAAATTTGACAGGTATATTTATATCTATATCTATATATCTATCTAAAATCAGAAAATTTAGAAGTATAAATAAAAAATAAGTTAAATAAATTAAATTAAAAATTAAATTTTAAAAAAATTACCCAGTTCCCTGTATTTTGTTGTAAGCAACAAAAACAGACTAATACAATGTGGTATGGCCATACAATGGAATATCATTCAGCAATAAAAAGGAATGAAGTACTGATATNTGCATTTTAATCTATTAGAAATGTTGGAAAAAATGAGACTCCATTTCATTTATTGTTTACCAACAATGAAATAAAATGAAAAATTTGGAAAACCATAAACAGGATAGTCATGTCAAGCTAAATATAAAAGTCCCTCAGTAAAATTTGCCTGTAATATATCTTATATACACTCTGATCTTATTTTTATAAAGGTCTGTGATATTTTAATTCAATAAATGTAATACTGTATATAAAGCTAAGAGAAAGGTAGAAAAGCTAAGCAAATTACCCTGATGGAAATAATGTTATTTTTATCTGAATTTCATTCAGTATACATAAATAAATTTAAATAAGGAAAAATATAGTAGTTAATTTTCTAAATGTCTTATGTAGTAAATGCAGATATGCATTTAAAATGAGCTGTAAAAAATTTGAGTACTTTTTAGGAATATATTTTTATGTAAATATGCTTGTATATTCCTTAAGTTGTTGATGCTACCAGAAAGTAAATGTAAAATTTAGTGTGAATTTTCAATTTTATCATTTTATTCATGTCACTAAGAAGCAATAGTATTTAATATAGGTGGGCATGGACAATAGATGTTAAGGCAGGTAGGTGAAGGTCTGACGTGAATAAGGATATTGGAATAAAATTGGAATATCTCCTCCATAAAATACTAATCAAACTCAAAGAAAAAAATAATGTAGAACATGTCAGCTGACCAACTTGACCAGATGATCAAGGTTAACATCATCAGCAGTAGGACAGATTGCCATAGTATATCTCCAGATGAGGTGTGCTGAGAAGAGTCAGCATCATTTATTTGGGTTTCCTGACAAGAACGCATGGCCTGAGTGACAAGTAAACATGAGATGGACCCAGATTGAGAGTGATCCTACAGAACAAAGGCTTATACCTCTAAAACCATAAAGGATACCAGAGACAGGGAAAGACTGGAACTGTTCTAGATGGAAGGAAATTGATTGATGATAAATAACAACCAAATGCAACATAAATTCCTGGATAGAATCCTGAACCAAGAAGGAAAAAAGAGACATTGTTTAGACAGCTGACGAAAATTGAATGAGGCCTGTAGATTAGGTGCGACTGTGGTGTCACTGTTGATTTCCTGATTGGAAGTCTGTATGTTGGCTACATAGGAAAGTGTCCATGTTTTGTGAAAATATACAATAGAATATTTATAGGTAATGGAGCATATTGTCACCAAAAATTACGTTGGAATAAGAGCTGGAGGGTGATGGAACAAATGAGCTAAAAATATTACCAATTAAGTAATATAATAAGATGGAGGGGTTCTTTGTTACCACTCTTGTTACTTTTCTGAAGGTTTGTAACTATTCCAAAATTTTATTTTAATGAAAAGCAAACATTAATCTTGGAAAACTGTTTCAAATATGCTGCACACATAAAGGTACTTCAAAAATTTCATGAAGAAAATAAAATGAAAACATAATACAGATCTTTCCATGAATTTTTTTAAGTACCCTCGTATAGACTGACAGTAAATTAATATCTTTAATATAAAAATAGTTCTCACAAATAAGCAAGAAAAATGGCAAGATTCTGATATAAGACTGGGAAAGGATATATAGAAACTACTCATCAATTCAGAGACACCAATAACTTACTAACAAATTTATTTTATATGTTCATATTCACTGATACTCAAAAATCAGTAAATTTTGAAAATTATAGACATTTTTCAGATGTTGTTAGCAAAAAATTATTGTAAATACAATACTCA
>NW_007728230.1:0-1620 GCF_000696425.1 Galeopterus variegatus
TATTTACATTTCCTAGCACAGTGTTTGTAAAACAGATGGTCCTGGGAAGTTTAGCAGTATGTGACTGTTCAGTGTTTCTTTTCAAGTCTAACACAGCTAGATGTCCCTATGACTTCAACTGCATTCTTTCTAAATTAGAGAAATAACAGTGAGTCTTCAATACAATGCCAGATATTTTGCTGAATGCCAAGAATAGAGGAAAGAATAAGACAGAGTACTTTTTCTTACAGAGCCAGTCAGGGAGAAAGAAAAAAAAAANATAATAATCATATACATTGTATATTGACAAAATAAAAATTAAAAAAAAAAAGAAAAAAAAATATATGTCATTAGGTGGAATGACAAGTAAAAAAAAATAAATAAAAATAAAAATAAAATGCATATTTCCGGAGACAACCTCCGGAAATCCTGACTCTGTAAGCTTCGGATGGGGCCTGGAAATGTACAAGAACTTTGAGATCATAACCCCTCCCCCACCACACACTCTCACTTTAAAAAGAACTCCCCCCACAGATTCATACTCCTTTTGGGAACTTGGATTTGTCAGAACAATACAGGGTCTTAAGGAAAAGAAAGCTATTCCATAAAGAAGAGCTGTGATTACATGCCTTTTCCATTTCACTGGCGTGCACAATTCAGAATGACTACAGAGTCCCCAAACCCAGAGGCTGTAAGTTATCGCAACCAGCCTGTGAGTTGTTTGAATGCCTATCCAGGGCTGATCCATTCTCCTTTTTTATGCATGGAATCAGAATATGAAAAACAGCTTCAGGCTTTATTTCCTCCAGAGTTCTCCATCAATCTTGTCATAATAAATGGTAACTACTATTTACATGGGTGCTCTTCAGACTACAGACTAATCAAAGATCTACTCATAACAAATGGAGGCTCAGCTTGGCAATAGGCATAAATATTTATGTTTAAAAGTGGGCATTTTTAAGGACACCAACAAATCTAAAAAAATTCTGACCTGCTGCTTTCCAAAACAGTGCTCATGCTCTGCAGCCAAGCAGAGGCGTGGGCAGGAAATATTTGGCTCTTTATTGCGATGCAAACTACAGGGATCATAAACTGGAAAGGCAGTGCATATAAACAAGAACAAAGGCAGAGAAGTGGTGGAGGAGTCCTCCCCCACACATGACACAGTGTCCTTGGTGGGAACTTAGTGCTTTATTAATGCACAGTTGAAATACTAATTATTTTGGAATGGCTCCTTTTTCCTTAGAGAACTAGAGAATCTTGTTATTAAACCACAAAGGCTAACTTTCTTATTCAATTCATTTTCAACAGAATACCACATTTAGAGTACCCTAAAACCTTTGCAGACCTAAAGGTCATTTGCACAGAATTGCCTAATGTGTGTTACGACATATAGTCCCTGCCTGCAAGGAGCTGACAGATGGTGCAGCTGGAGAGAGAAGATGTGTACACAAGCAGCAACAGTGCAAGGTAGCCAATGAAAAGTACCACACTGAGGAAATTATGAGAGCTAAAGGAGGAGACTGGTTCTGTCTGACGCAGAGAATCTGGAAAAGCTTCTTGAAGATGCCTTACTTTTTTATTTACATTTCCTAGCACAGTGTTTGTAAAACAGATGGTCCTGGGAAGTTTAGCAGTATG
>NW_007728230.1:2741-4504 GCF_000696425.1 Galeopterus variegatus
GCAAACCTGCACTACAGAAATGCAGAAATGACATTTATAGTTCTTCAGGTTGAAGGGACATAATACCAGATGTCAACTCAGATCTACAGAAAAGATGAAGCACATCATAAATGATTAATATGTGTGTATCTATATTTCAAATTTTCTCTTGATTTATTTGAAGACAGCAAGCAATTTATTTTTATTCTTTTAACTGAAATGTATTGATTATATATATTTGTGGGATACAGAGTTGACTATCAATACATGTGTACAATGTGTGATGATCTATTCAGGGTAATTAGAACATTCATCATTATAAAATTTAATCATTTCTTTCTGATGAGGACATCTGTTCTCCTTTCTTCTAGCCATTTGATAACATGTAGTAAATTAATGTTAATTATAGATGCTTAGCTCAACTATACACCAACAAAACTTATTTTTGCTATCTAGCTGTTTTGTGTCCATTAACCAGCCTCTCACTATCCCTCTTCCCCTTCCCCTTTCCTACCTTTAGCAAACAGCTCTTCTCTCTCTTTCTGAAAGTTTACTAATAATGTAAAGCAAAAATTGTAACACCGTATTGGGTATTATGCAATTTATAATATGTGTACATGTAAAATATACGACGGCAATAGCACGAGAATGGGTCAGAGTAGAACAATACTGTTGAAATATTGTTCCATGAAATGGTACAATATTAACTCTAAACAGACATATAGTCCCTTAGAACAACAACTAGACAAATACAAAGCTGAAAAACTAAAAAGCATATAGAGATAATAAAATAAAATAATAAAAGTATTTAATTAGCCCAAAAGAAGTCAAAACAGGAGAAATACAGAAATAGAAAACAGATTGAACAAACAGAAAACAGCAAAGTGATAGAGCTAAAATCAACCGGACTAATTATTACATTACATATAAATGGATTAAATACTCAAAAGGTTGAAACTGTTTGACTAGATAAAAAGCAAGATCCAAATACACATTGTCTTCAAAAGATGGACTTTGTATACTTATAGGTTGACAGTTAAAGGATGGAAAAAGGCACATGATGAAAACAGTGAGTTTGACAAACTGGAAGTGTCTATATTGATATCAGACAAAATAGAATTTACAGCAAGGTAGTTTGCCAGAGATAAAGAGGATGTTTTGTAATGATAAAGGGAGAAATTCATCTGGAGAACCTAACAAGTCTAAATGTAATTCAGCTAATAACAAAACTTAAGAATACATTAGGCAAAAACTGATAAAACTAAAAGGCGGAATAGACATGTCCACAGTAATAGATGTTAACACCCCACTCTCAGTAGTTGTTAGAATAGGACAAAAAAAATCAGTAAAATTTAAAAGATCCAAACAGCAGTATTAATCATCTAGTACTAGTTGATATTTTCAGAACACTTACACTCAAAAACTGCAGAATACACAATCTTTTCTATATAGCAAGTAAAGCAAAATAAAGAATATGCTGAGCCATTAAAAAGTCTTACTAAATTTCAAATAATTACATTTTGTAGAGTGGATTCTTTGACTACAGTTGAATTAAGGTAGAAATAAATAGCAAGAATATTTACATAGAACCTAATATTTCTAAATAACCTGTGGTTTAAAAAAAAATCCAAAAGGAAATTAGAAAACATTTTGAACTGAAGGATAATGAAGATGCTACATGTAAAAAAGTTTAAGTAAAAGCAGTTTTTAGAGGGAAATTTACAGAAACAAAGAAAGGCTTAAAATCAATGGTAAAAGCTTCAACACTATAAAAATGGAAAAAG
>NW_007728230.1:5224-7927 GCF_000696425.1 Galeopterus variegatus
TCACTGGAGAATCCTATAAAATACTAAGAAATTACATAACCTTATACAAATTCTTACAGCAAACAGAGAAAACATCAATACAGAAAAGAGCATCTGACAAGTTCCAACATCCATTCATGATCAAAATTCTCAGCAAACTAGAGAAGAACTTTCTTAATTTGATAATGAGCATCTACAAAATAATCTACAGCTAATATATTAAATGACAAAATAATGAACAGTTTTCTAAGATCAGGATAAAGCCAAAAAGGTCACTTTTATCATCTTTAATCAGCATTTCACTGGAGATTCTGGGAAGTGCAATAAAAAAAGAAAAGGAAATGAAAGGCATATAGTTTGGAATGAAGAAGTAAAACTGTCTTTATTTACAGAAGGCATTGTTGTTTACATATAAAATCCTAAAAGATCTACAAAATAACTACAAGAATAAGTGACTCTAGTAAGGTCACAACACACAAAGCCAATAGAAAAAAATCAATTGATTCTTGAAATAGCTGCCGACAATTGGAAATTGAAATTTTCCAATACCATTATAATAGCATCAAAAATCATTTTAAAACATTTAGGAATAAATTTAACAAAAGATGTACAAGACTGAAAACTACAAACATCGTTGAGAGAAATTAAGAGGAACCTACATAAATACATAGATACACAGACCATATTCATGAACTAGAAGAGTCAATGTTGTTAAGATGTCAGTTCTACAGATTCAGTGCAAACACCTTAAAACTATAACATGCTCTGTACAGAAATAGACGAATAGATTCTCAAATTTATGTGGAAGTCAGAGACCTAGTGTGACCAAAACAATTTTGAAAAAGAAAAAAGTTTAAGGACTCACACTTGAGGATTTTGAGATTTGATATAAAAACTAATGTCATCTCAAGAGTGTTGCATCAGAGTAAGGATGGTCAAGTTACATCATTGGAACAGAATAGACAGTTCAGAACTACACCCACACACAAAGGGCCAACTGAGTTCCAACAAATGTGTCAAGGCAATTCCACGGGGGAAGAAAAACTTTTTCAAAAATGGTGCTGGAACAACTGGATAAACGTATGAATAAGCAAAATGAATATCAACCTCCATCCTTCAACACATTAAAATTAAGATTCTTTAAACATCTAAATGTAAAAGCTAAAACTATAGAGCTTCTAGAAAAATATAAAAGAGTATCTTCATGAATATGGGACAGGCACATATTTCTTAGGAAACAAAATACATTGAACATAAAACAATGATAAATTGGATTTTATAAAAAGCAAAGCCTTTTGCTTATAAAAGGCACCATTAAGAAAATAATAAGGTAAGCCGTGATCTGGGAAAAATACTTGCAATACGTATATCTGATACAGAACTTGTGTCCTGAATATATAATTAACTCCTACAAAACAATAATAAAAAGACAAATGACACAAATTTTTTAAAAGCAAAATACTTGATCAGATATCTCATAAAAGAAGATATAAAAATGGTCAATAAGCACATGAAAAGGTGCTCAATGTCATTTTTCACCGGGGAAATGAAGATTGAGAGGACAATTAAACACCATCTCACACCCACTACAAATTCTAACATCAAATAAACCAAATGTACATGACCATGTGGAACAACTGAAATTTTATACATTCCTGAAGACACTGTAAAATGTTACTAATACTTTGGAAAACCATTTGATAGTTTCGTATAAAATTAAGCACTTACCTACACTATGACTTGAAATTCTACTCCAAGATATTTAGTCAAGAGGAACAGAAACTTAGTACTTGAAAATACTTGTAGAAGAATGTGTACAGCAGCTTTATTCATAATGGCCAAAATACAAAACAATCCAAATGTCCATCAACACAAGAACTGATAAACAAATTATTATGTACTTATACAATGGAGTAATACCTGAAAAAAAATTAAATATACTGATCCATGCAGCAATGTAAATGACCCTCAGAAACATAATGCACAGGCAAAGCAGTCAGACACAGAAGAGCACCTACGATGCGATCCCATTCCAATGAAGCTCACGAACAGCAAAGCTGTTCTGAAATAAGAGAATCCAAAACAGTGTTGGCTTTCGGGGGTGGAAATCTGACTAAAAGACGACAAAAGGAAATTTTCTAGAATAATGAAAATGTTCTTGATTTAGAATGGTAGTTGCAAGGTATATCCATTTACCAAAATTCATCACGTTGTATATACCCAAGATGTGCACATTCCACTTTATTGTAAAAAAACAGAAGTTGGATGGATGTAGTTCTACATGGAAACCTCAACTAGAATACTCGGTTTAGCCAGTCTCTGTTCTCATTTTACTCCTACAATTTCTGTTGTTCTACATTACTAGAAAGTAGCCTTCATTTTCATATTGATGCTTTGATAACCTTGCAACACTCATAGAAATATTTACATATGTTTTGTATTATAATGTTCACTAAAGCTGACATTATTCTGAAAGATGATTAATAATATAAAAGTAAAAGCAACAAGGTATTTGATTTTGAATGATTTCTTTCTCTTCTACTTCTTAAACATCCATTAATCAAAATGTTCTGCACATGGATTTGTCATCCTTTAGTATAAAAAATAATAGCTGATATTTATATTATATATGCCATATTAAGCCCTGTTGTACTTAGTTTATCCATTTACCCATTTGTTCATGTACCCTTTCCAACACCCTGGGAGCAGATATTACTGTTATTC
>NW_007728230.1:8510-9308 GCF_000696425.1 Galeopterus variegatus
CATTTACCCATTTGTTCATGTACCCTTTCCAACACCCTGGGAGCAGATATTACTGTTATTCTAATTTAGCCAATGAGGAAACTGAGGTACAGAAACTTGCTCAAAATGATAGAGCTTGCAGGAGGCCGAGCTGGGCTGTGAACGCATGCCTTCTGGCTCAGGAGCCCAGGCTCCTACCACCGTACGCAGCAGTCCTGTGACAGGAGACTAGGATCAGAATCATGCGAATGTGAAAGGCTCTTGAGAGATCACCTAGTCCTGTAGTCCTCACACCTGCCCACTTGATAAGTTAGAATCAGGAGGGAATTGTCAAAAACACAAGTTCTGGGTCTCACCCCAGGTAATTATGATTCACTAAATCTAGACTGGAACCTAGAAATCTACATTTTTTTAAAACGACGAGTTTTGAGGAAACCATTGGTCTAGTCCCAAACTCCATGGGGAATGTATGAATTTGCTACATCTTTGACAAGCAGAATTGATTTTTGTATCTGCCCTAATAGCACTAGTGCCATCGAATTCCTTGCGTTTGGAAGCTGTTCTTCCTTAAATATGGCTGAATTCTATACATCAACCTGAGTTCTGCTTTGTTTGGGTCCCCAGCACAAGTTTATTCCTAACTCTTCAAGTATGTCAACTGCTTGAAGGAATTTATCGTGTCCCCTGCTGCTCTGTTTTCTGAGCTGACAGTCACGGGCACTTCTACGGTATTCTCATGATAACACGCACCCTACCCCCTGCCTCATCCCCACCACCTTCCTGTTCATTGATGACTTTCTTAAACTAGGACCCACACAC
>NW_007728230.1:10273-19342 GCF_000696425.1 Galeopterus variegatus
CTTAGGCAGGATGTAGTAAATAATTCCACCAGCCTCACCACCCATCAGTCAGATTCACACACGATTCCTGGGGCCCCCACTCAGTGCTTGTGATTCTGAGCTATCAGGGAATCAGGGGTCTTAAAAATCCCTGTTGGCTACCACAGGCTCCTTTGAACGGCATTAAAATAAATGCTCATCTTTAACCCTGCAAACTGCAGCATGAGAGATTTCCTAGACGTTTGGGCAGTGGGTGATGGACATCTCTTGGTTTGGTAACATCAATACTTCTAAGGCTTTGAGTGTAAGAGTGTGTGTGTGTGCATGTGCCAACCCTGACAGACCGTGATCTGCACTCGTACTGAACTTGCTATCAGTCAATTCTCCTAAGTCTTTTCCACACAAGTTTCTGCTAAGCCAAATCTTCCTTTCCTTTACTTTATACATGACCACTCAGATATTTCTATTTGTTCCCATTAAGTTCCATCTCAATTAATTTACCTGTTCCTCTAGGGGTAGCAAATATAATACAGCTCATGTGGCAGTCATGACTGGTCGGTGGTGGCTGCCTGGAGTGCTCTGAAAAGATGAGCAGCGTTCACCCCGCCCAGAGGGGAAGGTTACTGTCCTCTATTAGCCATAGGTTGTGGGGAGGGGTCGGTGCTAGTAGCATGTTTTTCATGTCTTTGCCATTCTGGCTGCAGCACACCAACATAAATCTTAGAAAAGCCTGGGCAAGAAATACACAGGTGAAACAGAAAGTCAAAAGCCGAGGGGTTGGTTAGATTGTCCATGGAGAGGGCTCAGTTAAGAGAGGAGCATGCAGGAGCCAGAGGAGCAGCTGGAACTGCCCAACATCCCCCCACTGCTGGCCTGCTGTCTCACCTGATGCACGGGCAGGAGCTGGGCACAGGGGCATCTCCAGCTCCACCTTCAGTGTGGCTGAATCCTGGGCCCGGTACATATGCAGGACCCTGGTGCAAGGACCAGCGTACCCTGCAGGTCACCCATATCATTGAGGCTAGAGGCATTAAGACACAGACACAGCCTCCAGCGTATCCCCATGGGTTCCCGTTTCCCGCACAGAGCACGACCTGTCTTTGCTCTCCTCCACCTCCCATCCATTCTTCTGTCGACACTGGATGCAGAAAAAACAGTCTTACGTAGACTGTCTCACCAGCTCCCACAACTGCATAAGGCCTAATCCTTATAACGAATTCCTCATTCTATATCAGTCATGGTGGTCTACTCTTCTGGTCAAACCCTGATGCAGAATATGGTAGTATCAAGGAAGCCAAGAGATGAACATTTTCTAAAAGGATGAAGGGGGATTATTACCATATTTAATCCTCAAAACCACCTTATGAACATTATTAGCTCATTTTACAGATGAGAAAACCATGGTTCAAAGACATTAAAGTCATAGAACCAGTAAGTGGAAAAGCCAGATCTGAATCCACTTACTTCTGATTTCAAGACTAGTGACCTTAATAACTACATGAGGGCTTTTAAAAGAAAAATGAGAGTTGAGGAAAGGGAAAGTAGAATAATCTTGTTTGCAAAAAAGCCTTATTTTGAATGGGGGTTAGGAGTCTGGAAGACCAGTCAATTTTTTCATCAAACCCCAAGCACAGCATTTAATGTGCCCCAGGCTCTGGGGAGCAGAGTTGGGGAACCCGGCACATCCAATCTCAGACTTACACAATGGAAATGGACCTTCCCCATGGGTTTAATCAAAGAAAACCTAAGATCAGGGTTTGCCACAACCCAAGTAAAAGAGCCTGTATTACCCTATCAGTCCTCACTACAGCTGTTCCCACGCGCAGGATGTCTGAATGCTCAGCCCTCTCAATTCGTCCCGATGCCTGCAGGCACAGACTGCAGGGCACCGGACAGTCAACTGAACAAAGAACACTTAGTTTTGGAGATGATCACTATTATGATTGCTATTAGCAAACTGTGAGAAACCCAAGGAATTGAACATTTTTTTTGTTTTTGATTTGGGATCTGAATTGAATATTAAGAAAACAGAGGTAAGTAGAACTACTCTGAAGCAATCTATTCATCTGAATTGCACTCGAGTGATTTTTAAGCATATATCAAATAACAACACATAAGGAAAATACCTTCTTCCTGGTCTGGGTTTTGATGTGATGTGAATGGAAAATTACAGGACATTGGACGTGCTTTTCCTCTGTGTCCATGGCAGTGCCCTGCACCTCAATGGAAACAGGCAGGCAGTAACATGGCAGGGAATTTTTTTATGTAGAATGTTTTCACAAAACTCATGTTTTCTAGAACACATTTTTTATTACAGTTTGCTTTATGTGTGAATTGGACTGTACTCCTAACGTGAAGTTATGAATTATGGCATCGAGTTAAATAATGGGTTAAATTAAAGCTCAAATAGGTGCTTGTTTCTATCTGGGATTGGTAGGAAGCGGAGTGTGGGACAGGATGACAAAATCCAGAGGCAGTACTTTACCCCCCAAATAATGGGTTAAATTAAAGCTCAAATAGGTGCTTGTTTCTATCTGGGATTGGTAGGAAGCAGAGTGTGGGACAGGATGACAAAATCCAGAGGCGGTACTTTACCCCCATCTCCCTGCCCTGCAGGGGTGTCTCTTCCGGGCTCTCTCTCATTTCTTCCCAAGGACTGGGGATTCTCGGCCCTTTTGATTCCCCTAAGTGTCAGTAGCAACGATAAGTCCACGGCTGTCAGAGAACTGTGATATTCGCCTGCCAGCTGCATCAGCTGAGGATACAGTGACTGTCAGCTCTGCTAGAAGATGCCCTAGTGCATCTTCACCAACCGCAGCTTTGCACTGTCCCTGCCGCCTGGCCAGTCAAAAAGCCCAGGGAAGTAGGTGCAGGGTTGGTGTCGATTGTCAAGAGATCAAGTCCAACAAGGACTCAAAGTTAAAATGTGAAGAGCAAAGCAGTCTTAACTGTAAATATCTCCTTTTACTCAACAAAACAAACTGCGCTCTCTCTCTCTCTCTCTCCTCTCTCTCTCTCTCTCTCTCTCTCTCTCTCTCTCTCATTCTCTAGCCGGCCGTTAGGTACATGGATCTCATCTACCGTCTTTGCTGTCCTTCTAGCCCTTTCATTAATCCCCCTCCCCTGCTTGTAGACACATCTCTTATAGCCAGGTCTTTATCTTGCTTTCAGCAGCCAGCCAAATTCTCTGTTAAGTCCTGGCTGTATGCTGCTTCCCTGCAGTATCAGCCTTTTAATAGGATATTTAAAACTAAAAAGTCTCCAACACCAGAAAACACCTTTAAAGGTGTAATTTCCGGCTTGGCCAGGTGACCAGAGAGCACTTCCACAGCCAGACAGCTGCCTGCTCTGCCAGTCCCCTGGGCCACCCGGTACTCACAACCAACACCCAGCAGCCCCACTTCCACCTTCAAGACCTCCCAATTTAATATCACTATTCCACTGGCCTTACCTATTTATAGAAACACACCTGATCTCATCTGATTTACAATGAAGAGAGAAAAACAGAATTTGCAAATTATAGGTAAGAGAAACTGTGGATGTTTGGAAAACAAAAACATTGTATAAACTCTAGAAAATGACTCTGGCTCAGTAATTCCCCAATATCCTGGGGCCTGAGAACAAGAGGGTGACAAAGACGAGAGGACGCAGCACCGCGGCCGCTCTCACGGAGGCCCTCCCCGCTTCTCGTTCATTCTGCACCTGCTATTTGACCCTCATGTGTCTTCGCTTCCTAATCTATAACATGGAGGTAATAATTGTACCTACTCAGAATTCATATGGAAATTAAGATAATTAATATAGGCAAACAACTTACAAAAGAACCAAATAATCCAATAAATGTAAAGTATGATTGTTATTATTAACCACAATGGCCCTTTGCTTTGGGTAAAAATAAAGACCTAACTCATGAGTAGGACGTTTCATAATAATTTAATATCCTGGAAAGAACACTCATTTTTAGCATCCTCAGGCACATTCAGATTACTCTGGCAGGCTGCCTTCTCTACAGATGCTGTTTATGCACATCTTTTTTGACAGGTCAAATGCTTCCTTATATACTAATCATCCTATATATTTATTTGGCAAACAGTTGAATAGAAAATTATCTCTATTCTTTACTCTAAATATTTTTTGAAAACATGGAAGATATGACATTATATGAACTGCTTCTAAGGAAGCTGATGACAAGGTGCATCTCAATATATTTTGCCCACTTTGTTCTTAAATTGAGGGATGGAGGCTATTGAATAGGTAATTAGCTAAGTTCATAAATTAGATAAAAAGGAAAAAGCAGAAGAGTATACTGAAGTCAGGTAACTGCATCTTTTCACTTCTAGGGAGCCATGCAAGGATCCATGTGAAAGCCTGCTATCTCCTTCTGTCAGGGCCTCTGTTAACAGTGCCATTTGCTCCGGGGTCGTTATGAACGCTGAGCAGGCAGCGGCTTAGCTGACATCAGCAATGCCATCCCCACGGTTCAAACCGACTTCCCAGAGGACAGATGCCCAAACAGAAACAATATGTGTAGATGAGAGCACTTCAGAAAGTTGCTGGAAAGGCAGAATTAAAACATAATACGAATGTTTCCATGAGTTTCTTGAAGTCCCCGTGCGTGCACGTGCACTTGTGCGTATATTCATTTGATAGGCGTTGTCATTCACAGAGGACTTCAGCCTCACGCCCCTGACACCTGCACCCAGCCCTGCAAGGACCAAGCCACCGCTGGAACCCCGAGTCTTCCATACAGGACGGAGGGGTTGCCCCAGGCCCCAACCCCACCCCTCCTCCTGCCGCTTTCCCTTTCTTCCTTCCCCCAACTGCTCCACAACATCATAGAATGTAAAAAATAATAATAATAAATAAACTTTAAAAAAATAAATAATTTTTAAAATAGTAAATACATAAAATCTATTTGTAACCCCCAAATCAGTCCTCGAAGTGCTTTCCTTGTCACTCGCAGACATGTGCAGAGCAGCCCGTGCACGTTCTGATCTGCAGCTGCCTTCTTTTTGGGGCTGGAGGTATTCTAATTTCATAGATGAATGGATGAAAAAATAAAATAAATAGCCATTACAAGGTAGCTGAGATAAATTGAACTCTGAAGAAATGCTTAATCTTTAGAGAGAAATACCCAAATGGTTCTTTTTTCTTGGTGACCTGGATGGAAAAATTCATTGAGCTATTATTTGAATTTTATGGTAATTTCAAGCCAATATTTGTGGAAGTCTCTTCCTCCCACCAAGATTCTAATACTTCTAAAAAGGAAGTATTTGAAGTGGCAAATAGTATGTGCATTTTTAAAACGCCCCGAGCTTTATGGTATAGGATTATACCAGAGTTTAGAAAAAAAGGACACATACAATTGAGTGTTTTGTTTCATATGCTAATAGGTGAGTGATCTGCTTATTTTGAAAATGAAAGCAATGCACAATGTATATTTTTAAAGGGTATAATGACTTTATTTTGGAATTATATGTGAACATTTATAGGAAAATAAATAAAATTTAGTCCTTAGAATTCAGCAAGACAAAATCCCAACAGCTAGAAAGTACTTCCAACTGACAGTTTCCAGATATAAATAGATATCACCAGGTGTTTGGACTGTTACAAGGTTTTCTCTGATCATCCAATACAAATTACTGACATTTAGTAAATAGTTACAGGGCTGGGGTGAAAATTTGACTGAAAAATAGTAAATTCAATACGATGCACAGACACAATGAAATCAATCAGAAGTTTTAAACTTGAGATTTTCTGAACTTTTACACACCTGATGTTGAACTCTATCCTGAAATGTTTCTGAAGTAAAGTCTTAGTGTCCCAGACTCCCTCATGAGAATCTCTTTCTCACCTCCTCTCTTTTTCCCCACCGCACTTTAATCATCTAACACTCCAGCCTCCTGCACTGCTTAGTTGTAAGCCTCTGGAGAATGAGGAATGTCTGATTCATTTGTATGTTTCCAGCATAGGGTCTGACACATAGCAGGTAGTCAATTTAGGTCGACAATTAAGGTTAATTAGTAGGGCTCTAATTGTCCAATAAACACATATACATACAAATGTGCACATATACATACATATAAACTCATAAACATACTCACACATGTATGCACACACACACACATAGATACACATGTACAGACTTAAATATTTCCTACACTGACTTTCAAGAAGGTGAAGAGCTAGATATTCTAGGCAATATTGAAAAACTTCACAAAAGAAAGGGTTTCCTAGTATTTTATGGGTCTTCTCCATTAAAAGCTAAGATTCTGTACTCTTTGGTAAAAATAAGGGTACAGCTCATATACGATGACATCTCATCTTAGGCAAAGGTCAGCTTTCTTTGAACCTTGGAGTTGAAGCCTGAGAAGGGCTACGTAAGCTGAGTACGTGATGTCCTACGTGAGGCTGCGTGTGCAGTGTAGGCTGGTTGTGTAGTGCCTCTCCCAGGCTGTGTCTAGACGCGGGTGAACGACTGGGCTTGAAAGGGCCCTTAGCCAGAGAATGGCCACCTTTGGGGTAACTAAGACCAAGCAGAAAATTTCAGTTGGCCACTAACTTGGGAATTGATAGTAATCAATTCCTGAAGGTTAGCAGAGGAATTGAGAAACTGACCATATGGCTGAGACTGCCAGGGAAGAAACTATGCCCCAAAAGGATGCCTCTCAAAAGTTTATCTCCCATTACACCTTCTTATGTTGATTTACTTTAGATATTATGCACCTAAAATTAACAATTGAAACTAAGTTTGCTTGTTTTTCTTATCTTTCCTAATGAACTGCAAACATAGGAATTCCAAGAGAAAGGCTCAGCACCCTAGCTCATTACTAACTCACCTTCTTGCTTAAAGAAAAACTGCATCCCCATTAGTCAGAGTGACGAGTCGGGTATTTTCATGTTCCAGTGATGCCTGATCTAGGCTATCGTCTTTGAGCTCTCCCTAGAAGGAAGGACACCAACCCTGAGATAATACCAAGGGTTTGAAGCTGACCAGTCCACCACCTGCAGACTCCATGATGCTAAAGCACCCAGTCCATCACGGGACCCTGACATCTGACTCAGACCCCTGCTGACCCCACAGCCAGCCTCCCCCTGTGCCTCCCCTTACCTCACCTTCCCACCTCTTCCCCTTTAGGAACCCCTGAACAGGCATCAGAAGGTGGGATGATTTTAGCCTGGCCATCCCCTAGATGCCGGTTATCTGAATAAAGCTTCCAATCCTTGCACCAACTTGTGGGCTTTCGGGTCATTTGTTTAGTGTGAGAGGGCAAGCTGGGTCTGTTGACAGTAACAGGCTGAAGACATCTGGAAGGGAGACGTATGGAGATGGTGGTAGCTTGGCATGTGCTGTGTAAGGAGTATGGCGGGGAAGCAAGTGGGGTCCTGTCACTCAGTCAACCCAGTCTTCAGTCCCCAGCACCAGTCCCTTCCTCTGTTTATCCTTCCTCATGGTGCACAGTGACTGAGTCATCCTCTGGATTCCCTGGACAGTGATTGTCTCTACTAATCATACAGAGTGTGGAACATCTCCTGGTCCTGATCTATTCAAGCCAGCGCACTTTCCTTTTTTCCTATGTTTGCATCTCCTCACTTAAACTAAGGTGCTCACTGAATGGCTGTCAATTAAGCACGTGTGTGTAGGTATGTGTGTGGGGTGCAGTGGAAGAAAGCTCTTTCTGCCCAATCTCCATAAACTGAATATCTCAATGTGCAGCTTCAACATTCATCGTTCCTCTTAGGTCAAAAGCCAACAGATAAAGTGCCTCACACTCAGATAGCCTGTTGTTCTGATCCCTTTCCAGCCTGAGCTGTGTGAACTTCTATCTCTGAGTTCTACCAAAGTAAAACTGGACCAACTAACGCTCCCCTATACCACTCCCTACAGGATGTAGGTAGGATCCTGCCTGGGTCCCAGCTCACGTAGTCTTCCTACTCCTTTGCAGGTGAGCCTAACACCCCTGACAACAGTCTAGGCCCCACCTTTGGCAACCCCTGGACCCCATCCTGAGCTCAGAGAGAGGAAGTGAGAGATTCTGATCATATACCCCAAGGCTGAGCAGTGAGTAACACTTGCAACCTAGTCCTAAAAACTGGCCTTCTGAAGGGCTCCAAAAGTCTACAATGTCAATCCACATCTCCCCAGGCTGGGAGACCAGATTCTCAACCTGGTCCTGGTGCCCAAGCCCTTGTCCTGGAGAAGAGCTTCTTTCCTCATGTCAGCCCCCACTGCCAGCCCAGTGCCACTCCAGCGAGCTTCTCCATTCTTCTGTTACGTCACAGGACACCACCAGGGCAGAAAATAACTAACTTTTGTCTAATATTGCCTAGAATATCTAGCTCTTCACCTTCTTGAAGGTCAGTGTAGGAAATATTTAAGTCTGTACATGTGTATCTATGTGTGTGTGTGTGTGCATACATGTGTGAGTATGTTTATGAGTTTATATGTATGTATATGTGCACATTTGTATGTATATGTGTTTATTGGACAATTAGAGCCCTACTAATTAACCTTAATTGTCGACCTAAATTGAATACCTGCTATGTGTCAGACCCTGTGTTGGAAACATACAAATAACTAACCTTTGCCAGCCAGACGGGTTTGGAAAAAAGTCTACTATTCTACCTACGCCTGAGCACTTAACTGTCAGGCATACATCACAGACGGGCAGCAGTATAACACCCACCTCCATGCCCTCAACATGAAAGTGGGTCGCTCCTGCACATCCCTCATTGTTTGGATATTTTCAGTCCTACAAAGAGAACGCTTTAAGGGATTCAAATAGAAGTGCAAGGCATTATTTAGCTGATGCACTATCAAGAACATTGAAGACCAGGAGACTCCTGGTCGAGACAGGGTCAGAATTTCATAGGGCAGGGGAAATCTGAGTACGTGTCCTTGTGGTTTTGACTTAGGCAGGTTTTTTTTGGTTTTTGTTTGTTTGTTTGTTTGTTTACTTTAACCAAAACCTGCAGTCTGGGGTACCAATGACCATTCAGCTAGTATTTTCCAAGATTCTAGGGACTGTTTTAGGAATCCTTGTGGTTTAAAAGGTCTTCAAAAATCACAGGTAGGGGGGCCGGCCCGGT
>NW_007728230.1:19589-22823 GCF_000696425.1 Galeopterus variegatus
CACGAAAAAAGACAAAAAAAAAAAAAAAAAATCACAGGTAGGGAGAAAGATAGCAAAAATAGGAAAAAGAGTGGGCAAAGGCAGAAGGCAGGGAAGAAACTGGGGACCCCCTGAGTCTGTCTTATCCCTTTTGCATAGTCAGTACTTCTCAAAGTATCTGTGGTAAATGATCACGTTTTTTCATTTTATGGACTCTTAATTTTCAGGATGCTGCAGACCATAATTTTGTAATATCCAATAAAAATTAAATTAGTAAAAAAATAAAATAAAAACAAAGGCACGTAAAATACAAGCCCAAAGTTTTATCATCAGATTCAGCAAACTCCAAATTACTCTATGAAGTTATGGTAAAAAGTTTCTAAGTGGTTACTCTTAATTTTTCATCTTGTCTCTTTGCAGACCTGCAGCACCAGTCCCCGAGCTGCACTGGACACTTCCTCACTGTCTCCAGATCTCAAAGCCAGGCTCCACTTGCCCATGGCGCTCCATTCCCACACCTGCCTGGGGCATCCCTGGGGCTGACTGGGTGTTGTACTGGACAGCAACGTGCTGAACTCTGCCCGAGGGCTGGTCACCATGTTCTCCCTTTCAGCAAAAATTTACTTCCCAAACCCACAGTAAGTCCCTAATATTAGCCAATCTGACCTACCATCCATCAACCCTTTGAACTTGGCCAAACCACATATACACCTCGCTATGACAAAATAACAAGTGAGGTGGGTTTCTCTGATTTTGTTTTAGTTTTGTGGATTCTTCCTTTTTTTTTTTTTTCTTACCTACCCTCACTTTCTTGACTCCTTGATGGATAACTGATTCAGGATGCTTGGTTCTGTCATCCCTCGAAATTTCTCTTGTAGCTTTGAGCTGTGGCTTCCCTCAAGTGTCCAGCCCTGTCTGTCAGTTTGCTTGGCTGCCTTTGAGGAGATACTCCATGTGCCACCTGTGGCCACAAAGCCCCAATTCAGGGAGGACACAGGTCACAGGATTTGCTGTGTCAAAGGGCACAGAGCTCTATCCTGATATAGTTAACCAGTTCCAAGGTAAGGCAGCAGCTCCGACCTGTATAGTTGTTAGAAGATGAATTAATGCACTGCAATATTAACAGATTCCAACTGGCAAACTCTACCAGGTTATATAAAGAATAAAAAAATAAATAAAAATATCTTCCGATAATGCCAATCTTTCAAAACAAAACTACGGAGAATCCACAAATCCCCACTGATAATTCAATCCAGAACTTGGAAAGCCTTCATTTTATATAATAAATCCATAAAACTGAAAATGTGCAGAGTCTCACATTAATAAATTTAAAGCATACCAAAACCAATTTTTCTCATGCACAAAAAACATCTGGGTGTATGCTTGTCTTTGATCTTAGATCAAACCCCTGTAAGCATATCATGCCTTAGGTAGACACTATATTACAAACCAAAACCAGGCTGTGTGAGGAAGCAATGCAGGGTCAGCATCTCATTCCATGAGAGGATGTCCAAAGACAACCACACAAAAATATCCTAATCAAGTGGACGATCGACCAAATCATACCCGTATCTTTATTGCACCTGCATGGAAAGCTTGATTGCCAGTTGAACCACTTAAGGGAAAATGAGTCATCAGCTTCATTTGGATGAAAGCAGGACGACTTCTTTCATGAGTGGGCAAGAACACGACTTAATTCTCTTATCTTTTCTGCGGGGAAGAGTGCCTGGATCTCACACAGAAATAGGAATTTGGTGTTTGCACATTTGCCGTGTTTTCCTTGAGACTGCGAATCAGAAAGATTATTGCCCATGCACTTTGAACCTTTGGGCATATCTTTGATTCAAATTTGCAGGCTCTATAGACAGCAAAAAGGAGGGATAAGAGATGGGCAGTGGAGAGCAGGCGGTGTGTGAACCGGGGTGGTCCTAGACTTCACCTTCTCCTATTCTCAAGCCTGAAAACCAGATCTACACTTTTGCAATTTTTGACTTGTCTTAGCTCAACGTGCATGAAGGCTGTTACAGAGATTTCTCTTCATCATTACGTAACAAATACACAATTATCATTTTCGAAAAGACCCACAGTGCCCTGCCACCTGCACTTTTCTTTGTGTTCTTAGAACAGTGGTCTGTGCTTAATTGAAAAGTTCCTTCTGCAAATGCAAAAGTTGTGGAAATTTTGGCTGTAGAGAGTCACTTGAAAGTAGTTTTAATGGACCGTGTAATAGCTTATTTGACTTTGCTCTTTTATCTTAGCATAAGAGCATAAATATTCCATTCGAATGTTGAAAATCTATTCAAGGCAGAAGTACAGACCCAGCATGACAGCTACAGCATTATTTAGGTTGTGGTCCATTTAAACTACATCAATGTGTCATCATTAATTGTGTCTGCCCGGCACTTTTACATATTACCTGTGGGATATATCTGATCTTCTGAAATTCACATTTCAATTTATTGTCTGGTGCATGTAATCACATTTAGAAAAACATTACTCTGTCCTACACCATATCTATGCAGGATTTCCCTCTGGAAAATGTTTGTGTTTTGTTTATTATTCTGAGCACTACTAAAAGAAGACCAGTAAAGATGAACAGTAAGTTTCACATGTTCAAATGGCTTCTCAAGAGAGGTTAAATATAAAATTTTACTATCATCTATTTTAGTTTTACAGACAAGCAGCTTAAGTATGGCACTAAACTGGAAGAAGCAGGGTCTGGAATGCTCCCTGCAACCTAGAGAGCTGATATTTCAGCAAGAATATTATGATCAAACCCCACTGTCACGGTTGAAAGGCAGAAGTAGCGCGGTACAGAGGAAGTACAAGGGCCTTGGGACCAGACGGACCCACGGCTCCAATCCCAGCACCATTGCTGCTGTCACATGACACGGAGGCCCACTTCCCTGCCTTGCAAGAGTAAAGATAATACCGTCCACTTCACAGGGTTCTGGTGGAGGAATAAAGGAGGTGACGTATGCAAACTACCCAGTGCCATTTGGGACGTGTGATGGATACTCAGGAAGTTCTTACCCACAGTCTTTCCTTTTTTAAGAGTGTGTGGATGATAAATGATAACCACTACTGCTCTAGGGTGATATCGCAGACCCAAGGACCAATCTGTGTGTCAATGCAAGTAATGGGCAGGACATGCAGGTTCCTCATTACTTGTGACAATCACAGAAAGTTTCCACTTCCGTATCTCTGGCAACCCTCCCTGAGGGTCCTGTCTTGCCCCCTTGCCACGCACCCTCA
>NW_007728230.1:23288-25458 GCF_000696425.1 Galeopterus variegatus
AAGAGTAAAGATAATACCGTCCACTTCACAGGGTTCTGGTGGAGGAATAAAGGAGGTGACGCATGCAAACTACCCCGTGCCGTTTGGGACGTGTGATGAATACTCAGGAAGTTCTTACCCACAGTCTTTCCTTTTTTAAGAGTGTGTGGATGATAAATGATAACCACTACTGCTCTAGGGTGACATCGCAGACCCAAGGACCAATCTGTGTGTCAATGCAAGTAATGGGCAGGACATGCAGGTTCCTCGTTACTTGTGACAAGCACAGAAAGTTTCCATTTCCGTATCTCTGGCAACCCTCCCTGAGGGTCCTGTCTTGCCCCCTTGCCACGCACCCTCAGCAGCCGCTCTCACACGCTGGTGTTCCTTGTGTTCCTGTGCTCGGCTGACTTTCCTCCCACTTCGGTCTCACCACTGAGCTTACCCGCTCATGGACTTCAGTTACGACCTCGGTCCGTGCTTATGATCCCACGTCCATATGGTGGTCTCGGCTTCCCTCCTAAGCTCCAAACTCACATATCCAATGATATGACACCTTCCCCTTCCAAAGTGACTTCAAAACCAATGGGCCAAAAGTGTCTTTACTGCCCCATCCCACTCAATCCCCCACCCCACTTGCCTATAAACACAGTCCTCATGTTTTGTGTCTTCCAGTCCATGGTATTTCTACTCCATCATTCTCCAAGCTAGAAATTCTTGACCTACCAAATTAAACTGGTCAAATGAGCTCTGCCTGCTGCCAGCACTCCACAGCCACCACTGTCCTCAGCTCTGCATGTCCACTGCCCCCTGCCTTCTTCAATCCCCACGCCTGCTCCCTACTTCCTGTCGACTGTGTATCAAACACAGCCCTCGTCTGGCACCTTGGATTTCCTCATCTGGCCAGTTTTATGGGCTTGATGCCACCACCAGGGGCCAGTAAGTCCCTTGTCCCAAGAATGCCAGGTCCGGTACATGTGCCAAGTTTCTGGCTCCGAAGGAAACACTACAGCATGTGGTATGGAATCTGCCATTTCAAGCAGCCTCCAAAATGCCTGGATGACCCAACCTAGAAGTATCTGAGAATTAGCTTCTCACGGAGACAATTTTGCCCCAAAGAAAATCAGAGATGGGATGGATCTGGACAAGGGAATCCCCTTGTGTTCCTCTCTCTTATGGGATGCTTTAAGGCAAGCTTCCTTGATAGAGACATTCCAGAAGCACTGCACATACTGCGTGATGGCTCTGCTAGGCCGCCTTCTGTGCCTGTGTGCAGATCAGCAGGAGGCATGAGCCAGCGCAGCAACAGAGCCTTCTCACACCTCTGCTTCTCCCTGCCCTGCGGTGCCTGGGTGTGCATCTGGCAGCAAAGCACCAGCTTTTCAATCCTTGCCTCATGCTCTGCTTTCCAGGAACTCAGGGGTAAGAACACCTCTACAAGAGGATCGATGCAACTTTAAATAAAAGCCTTTCATGATAAGAACGCTCGGCCCATTTCCTTTTTCTGGTTCAAGTATTAAAGAAAAGAAAAATAAATATTAGTGGTTTAAAAGCTTGTCAGAGGAAAGCTACAGTAATTTTACAAAAGTTGGCTTTAGGTTTTCTAGCAGGCCGAGGGTGAAGAAGGAAACATAATAGATTTCAGAAGTTAATAATAATTGGAAGTAAATTTATCAGGGAAAGAATATTTCAATTACTACTAGACCCTGAGCTTTGAGAAGAATTTGCTATGATGTCATGATATATCACCATATGATGCCATGATGACTTTTACACAAGGGTCTTAAAGTAATGTGAAGAATTATATCCTTAAATTTTTTTATACAAAGTTTTAAAACACAGAATGCGCCCCATGTGGCTTTTCTTATACTAGAGTATAGGGAAAGGCAATCACAAGATGTTAGGGCTCTGGCTGTAAAATCTTAACGTGCACAAGAAGTCTGTATGCATTTTAGGGTCCCATTTGAGATTCATGAGTCAGAGCTCCAGGGCTAGGGTCCAGACAGGTGTATAAATGCTGGCAATTTCCAGCAGTTCAACCAAAAAGTTGTCTAGAAAATTGTTACAATTTTACTGGCAGAGGCAGCTTCTAAGAGAGCATTCTAAATGTTATCGTAGAATGCTGGATCGCTATACCAATAGACACCAATGTTTGGATTTCAGGAATTATAAAATGTATATAAAACTCGAA
>NW_007728230.1:26529-28378 GCF_000696425.1 Galeopterus variegatus
ATGTTTTAAATATTGTTTAAGCGGGCACAGTTTGTGTTTAGAGAAAATCAGGTACTACTTAGAACAAGACTTTTAATCATCTTTTGATATTTTAAAATGCAAGCTACCAACTCGTTTGTTAAATGTAAAAATTGAAACCATGTGGTCATTTTTATTGAGGATACTACATTTTTTCCCTCTACTAGAAAAAGAAAATAAAATGTCCAGTTTTAGAGGTCAGATCCACACTCAAGATGAAAAGCAGGAGGCAAGCAGGGGTCTGCAGGCACTCAGGCCAAACAGGTATTTGCCTGAAAAACAGTTTCCTGCCTCACGTCTCTAGCTGGCACTGTTCAAATGGTGTCTTGGTTTGGGTTTCCCCAGAAGGGGTTGATGCACAGAACCAAGTACAAGAAGTTTATTCTAGAGGCAGCTCCAGGAAAAACTAGGGGGAAGTGGAGAAATGAGACAGGTAAGAGCAAGTGGCCAGCAAAGGGGCTGGCAGCCAGCTCGCTCGCTCTGAATAAGGCTGGGTGCTCTGGGACGTGGGCGCCGGCGTGAAGCACACGGTGTTGCACAGTCGTCCCCCGAGGGGAGCTGCCAGTCACCACTTCCTGTCTGCAGGCCAGTTGTAGGTGGTAGGTTGTGGGGGACAGGACAGGGTCTTCATTCTCCTATGCTTTCAGCCCACCACAGGGAGCATGAATGGAGAAGTGGAGAAGAGCTGGTGGCGACAATGCTGAGTGGATGTGCCTCGAAGAGTGGGAGATACTGGGGCCACCAGGGTCAGCCCCATGTGGACTTGGACTTGCACGTCCATTCAGACTCTCTGCCATCTTTCTAGCTCAGGAAGACGCCTTAGGGAANTGGAGTTTAGCTCACCGTGGCTGTCTACACGTTCATCTGTGGGCACTAGGCTTCCACCATCTGTGTGCATGTTTTCACAAGCCTCGGATTCAGTATTTAGAGGTATTTTAAAACATCAGTCCAAATGTAACAGAAGAAAAAAAATTTCTTTATCCTGGGGTGTCCAGGACAAAGGCAAGAGAAGGCAGCATTTTCCTCTGTAAGGGAGAGTCCCACAGGAGCCACCAGGAGCTACTGGCATTAATCTGCTCACTGCTCCCAGAGCTTAAACGCTCACAAACAATTCTGTCAGAGGGTCTGGGGGAAAAGCAAGTATAAATAATATCCTTGACACCAAATATATTTCATAGTGTTCAACTGATGCTCCAGATTTTAAAAATGAAACTATGTTTTAAATATTGTTTAAGCGGGCACAGTTTGTGTTTAGAGAAAATCAGGTACTACTTANAAATGCTGGCAATTTCCAGCAGTTCAACCAAAAAGTTGTCTAGAAAATTGTTACAATTTTACTGGCAGAGGCAGCTTCTAAGAGAGCATTCTAAATGTTATCGTAGAATGCTGGATCGCTATACCAATAGACACCAATGTTTGGATTTCAGGAATTATAAAATGTATATAAAACTCGAATGAAATGGGAAATTATGGATCGGGTGAATATTCTTTTAGTGAATGTGAACACCCTCGGTGGTTACGATGCCCTAGTTAACTAAAGAGAATAGGGTGTGGAACGTGGGGCACTCGAAAGTGGAAGCAGGGTCCCTGCCTCAAAGCTTGCAGAGGAAAAGCCACCCAACAGAAGAGTGTATCACGAAGGGCAAGTCGATGCTCAATGAGTGTGTCACAGAGACAGAGCGTCTGCTGCAAATGCAGTCTACCGAGGGAGCCATGCATTTTGGCTTTCTAAAGGGAAATTATCCTCCCAGATAGTTTTACTGCCATTGGTATGAGACTGGAGATAAAACAAATGAGGCACACAGCACAGATCAGACCACTGGAATACTCT
>NW_007728230.1:29909-31036 GCF_000696425.1 Galeopterus variegatus
GGATGTGCCTCGAAGAGTGGGAGATACTGGGGCCACCAGGGTCAGCCCCATGTGGACTTGGCCTTGCACGTCCATTCAGACTCTCTGCCATCTTTCTAGCTCAGGAAGACGCCTTAGGGAACACAGGAAGTGGTAAAGAAAATAACAGAAGCATGAATTCTTTGGATGTTCACAGGCAGGCAGAGCACACCCAGCTCCTCCAATGGCTGTGATGTGCTGCTGGAGCCAGCAGGAAGTGCAGCGATTCACTTCTAAGGCAGGCACCGGTGAGGAGAGGCTACTGAGTCCGGACAGGCACGGCAGGATGGACTCCGCACTGCACTGCTGGCAGCAGGGACAGGAGGGCCACCCAGAAGGGGATCAAGTACAGCCTTGCAGGAGCCAGGCCCAGGCAGCAGGCACCTGACAGCACCAGGGACAGTCAGCACCAGTCATGAACCTTATTTCACCCATGTCTTAGCATTAGCTATGTGCTGCTGACACTTAAATGAGAGGCACTGAGGTGAGTCAGGAATTTCCACAGTCCCCTGAGAAAAGAGTCATGAGCTAGAAGAGGGATCAGTGTAGAGGGATCAGTGTAGACCATATGCTCCCAGTGTAGACCATGTCCACCCAGTGTAGAGCATATGCACCCCGTGTAGACCATGTGCACCCCGTGTAGAGCATATGCACCCAGTGCAGACCAGGTGTACCAGTGTAGACCTATGCACCCAGTATAGAACATGTGAATCCAGTGTAGAGCATGTGCACCCAGTGTAGGCCATTTCCATCCAGTGCAGACCAAGTGTACCAGTGTAGACCATATGCACCCAGTACAGCGCATATGTTCACCCAGTGTAGAGCAAATGCACCCCATACAGACCATGTCCACCCAGTGTAGACCACGTCCACCCAGTGTAGAGCATATACACCCCGTGTAGAGCACATGCACCCCCTGTAGACCACGTTCACCCAGTGTAGAGCATATGCACCCTGTGTAGACCATGTGCACCTCCTGTAGGCCACGTCCACCCAGTGTAGGCCACGTCCACCCAGTGCAGGCCACGTCCACCCAGTGTAGGCCACGTCCACCTAGTGTAGGCCATGTCCACCCAGAGTACACCATGTCCATGACAATCAGCTGATGT
>NW_007728230.1:31523-34292 GCF_000696425.1 Galeopterus variegatus
TGTAGACCATGTGCACCTCCTGTAGGCCACGTCCACCCAGTGTAGGCCACGTCCACCCAGTGCAGGCCACGTCCACCCAGTGTAGGCCACGTCCACCTAGTGTAGGCCATGTCCACCCAGAGTACACCATGTCCATGACAATCAGCTGATGTGTGCCCTTTAATTGTACTTGTTGTGGGTCAAATGTGTCCCCCAAAAGTTCATGTGCTGGAAACTCGATCCCCACTATAACAGTGTTAAGAGGGTGGGAAATCCGATTGTGGTAATTGAAAGGTGGGACCTTTAAGAGGTGATTAGGTTGTGAAGACTGTGCCCTCATGAATGGATTGGTCCTTTCATGGAGTAATGGGCGTGGTTCTGATGGCTTCGTAAGGAGAGCGAGTGAGCAGGTTAGCTCTCTCTCTTGCTCAGCCCATTCTTGCCATGTGACACCCTGTGTCACTACAGAGTCACCACCAGTAAAAGGCCTTCACCAGATGTGTTCCCTGTACCTTATACTTCCCAGCCTACAAAACTGTAAGAAATAAATTTCATTTTTTAAAAAATTACCTGGTTTCAGGTATTCTGTTACAAGCAACAGAAACAGACTAATACAGTGGGTCAGTAATGTCTTTTCAGGCTATAAGCACAGCACATTACTCTTGCCCTGAGACACTTTAATCTAGTCTCTTTGAGTGAATCACTTACCTACCACAGGAGAATGCACAGTAGAAACATTCAGCTCCACAAATGTTAGGCCATCAGACAAACAAAATCCCAGCATTTGGAGAGTGTTTGATATGAAACACAGATCTATATTTTTATCACTAGTTGTAAAAGGTTCCAGGAGATTCCACAATATATATAAGTCATATGATATATATCTTGGCTTATTTAGGAATGCAGCAGGCTAAATTTGCTAGGGCCTGCATACTGACCTATCTTGTAAGCATCTCACCTCCACCACTCTGGATCCTGAAGAACCACGACAGAGGCTAACCATAGGGTGAAAAATTAAAGTCTGGGCACTTAGAGCAGCAAGAGTCAATGCTGGAGCAAAAGGAGATGCAGGAAGCATGTCAGAGGGCTCCCTCCTCCTCCATCCATCCCCAGAGCACGGCAGGGCTGGTGACCTCAGAGCACAGGACTGGGACACGGTGAGGTCTTTGCTGCCCAGAGCTAGGTAATCTGCTACCAGATTAATATCATTTTTACTTGTCTGCCAAAGTACATTTTTGCAGCTCAGTATCTTTGCTATAAGATCTAGAAATCCCATTTAATAGCAAATCAAGGATTTTGTTCAAAGGGCAGACAGACCATTTGAGACGCTCTCAATGTAAAATCTACCATACATTATTATAACACAAATTATTCAACTAACAACGCCTCACTCACATTGCTTGTTTTTCGAATTTTATTAGGTTCTGGATCTGGCCACGGGTTTCCCATTGCTTCTCCTCAAGTCATTCCATGACAAATGGCCCTGGTAGGTTATAACTCTGCAATTACAGTGCCTAATGCGACCTCTTTGCAAACTGCACAAGATGTTGAACAAGGTCTGCTTATACTTCAGTGGTCTTCTCAGGCAAGCCTTTTGTTCTCAAGCTCCTTTAAGCCCACACTGTACATTTATTTTTCAGCAGAGGCATTTGATTATATATCCCCTGCTGCTTGTTCATTTCCAATGCATCTTAGACCATTTGGAAGACTAGTAATATCTTAATGGAATTATTTATATTCTAATATTAGCAATGCTGTATTCCACAAAGTTGAGGTCTGTGTTATTTTATCACAGAAGTTGTATCTACCATTTCTGGTCTCTGTCCTTCTAGCCCAGGAAGAGTGGGTGATGTACTGCAGAGAACAGTGGGCTGGGTGGGAGGCAGGACATGTCCTCGTGGTCTCAGCTCTGCCAGTGAGGGACTGGGTGACCTTGGGAAAGTCACTCAGTGCCAGACACAGAGCTTGTGCTCGTGAGACAGGCCAGCACACCCAAGATACCCGCCCAGGAGAACCCAGCAGGGTGAGGAGATAAGAAGATGTGGAAATACTCAGCCAATGTCAGAACTTGGTTTATGGAAGGATGAATACAGACACAAGAGTCAGAAGATAGTCCCAAACTAGTACTCACATCTAGAGGCAAATGACCATAAACAGGATGCAATTCCACTACCTGGTGCTTCGAAGTGAGTCCAAAATGATCAGGTCTGAGCAGCTGACAATCTGCAAAGGTTCAGGAGTTCAGAAGTTGGAGCAGATAGTAAGGGCAGGGGAAAGCAGAGAGGGTGGAAATGTGGCAGCAGGCAGGGCTGGGATTTAAAGCACCAAGGTCAGAGTTGAAGGACCAAGCACTGACGTGATTCCACATCACTGACAGTTACTCCTCAGACCCCCGTGGGCATGTTCAGGAGACGTCTCGGCTTTGAAGGTCACTGGGAAATGGGGCAGGGAAACAGGAAAACGGTTCCCTTTTCCTCTTTGGATTTTCCTCTCTGTAAAATGAATGACTTGGACCAGATCTCAAAGAGTCACCAGGGTCTGAGTTTAATTATTTTAATGACTCTTTGATACCATCTATGAATTGTTCAAGGCAGATTAAATCATATTTTAGAAAGGATTACTCAGGGCTTTCCCATTTCAGTTGTGTTAGAACTAACAGCAGTGATGGGGTTATGGAATTTATTAAAAAGCCACTGTAGGGCCGGCCCGGTGGCGCACTGGAGAGTGCGAGCTTGGGAGCGCGGCGGCGCTCCCACCAAGGGTTCGGATCCCATGTGGAGACCGGTTCCC
>NW_007728230.1:34832-36410 GCF_000696425.1 Galeopterus variegatus
TCAGTTGTGTTAGAACTAACAGCAGTGATGGGGTTATGGAATTTATTAAAAAGCCACTGTAAATATTGACTCCTTCACTTAGTTTAGTAAAAACAGGAAATCAACTCCCATTTACCAGAAAAGCAGTTAGCACAAGCTCGGTCAGTTGCAAGTATTTAACACGTTAAATTGCACATCAGCAATACATGAAAACATAAAGTTCAAGGGTACCTGTAATTGATAAATGACCTGATAATTCTTTTCACTAACCAATTACTATGGTTTGTACTTTAAACACGTGAAACATAAAGGCAACAAAATAGTTTATTCCAGACATTCAGGGTTTACACTTGTGTCTGCTCAGAGAAAACAGTGAAGAGACTGAGTATACGTGTGTGGTTCGTGGTTTAAGGATACTGGGAAGGACCCTTGCCCCAAACACCTGTCTTCTCAAACACTTAAGAGGAGGCCCTTCGAGGTTCAGGTTTTATATTTCCAAGAACCCAGCATGAGTGATCCAGAGAGAAAGAACTGGGTCGTGAATCTGTTCTGCTCCAAACACTGCCACTAACGGGATGACGCTGCACAAATCCCTCCACTGCCCCAGGTTCTGTGCCTTGTGTGCTAAAGAGAGAATCTAAGGCCAGCTCAAATGCTAGGATTCTATGAGATTCTACAGTACCAGCACCTCATTTGACAAACATCTATAGCTTCCTGCTCCATGTTAAATTCTGGGTTAAGGACCGGAGACACTGAGACAAGTAACACAGCATCCAAGGCCTGAGGGAGGCTTCTGTCTGGCTGGGGCACCCACAAGGACACTGCCAACCAGTGAGCAGAATGAAGACTGGGAAACAGTAGCATGGATGTGACGAGGACAGAGGAAAGGTCACTGGACATGCGGAAGAAGTCTGCTAGAGATTAGCATGGTCCTCTGAGAGCGTGGCCTTGCACTACGGCAGCATGGTGCAGGGCGAGGATGCGGGCTCTGGAGCCCACTCTAGGCAAACACCCTAACCGCTCCAGGCAGTCTTCTGTGAATCTGGAAAACAAGACTAATACTCTCTTCCTTGCAGGGTTTGTGTGAGGACTGAAATGAGAGAGTGTATGAAAAAACAGTAGCAGATGCCTAGCATAACCATGGTAGCCAAATTCATTTTTACTGATATCCACGCGACTCAACAGAGGAACCATGACGTTGAGAACATGCCCATTCTGCCTGTTTGGCCTTGCCTAGCTTCGCGGGAAGAAGTGATGTTCTCCAGCGTGAGACCCCAGCCCTGTCTTTCCTGTGACTGTCAGGGGTTATCACAGGCACAAATGACTGCATCACCAGCAACAACCAGAGAATAGGAGTTCTCTTGGTGGTTGAAAATCTGTCACACAAGGGCATGAGACATGTAGAGATCTCCGGAAGACCACAGGGACCCCTAACAGGAACCCTTGACAAGGTCACATAGGTCCTAAGATGATATAAAGGCCCCCTTCTTCCTTCATAGAAATAACAAAGTGTCTACCTGCCCCATTCAAGCAACTGCATGATGACATGTCTGATTCCAGCAGGAGACGCTTTCTGGGATTGGTGGCCCTTTGTCCCCT
>NW_007728230.1:36966-39113 GCF_000696425.1 Galeopterus variegatus
GACCCCAGCCCTGTCTTTCCTGTGACTGTCAGGGGTTATCACAGGCACAAATGACTGCATCACCAGCAACAACCAGAGAATAGGAGTTCTCTTGGTGGTTGCAAATCTATCACACAAGGGCATGAGACATGTAGAGATCTCCGGAAGACCACAGGGACCCCTAACAGGAACACTTGACAAGGTCACATAGGTCCTAAGATGATATAAAGGCCCCCTTCTTCCTTCATAGAAATAACAAAGTGTCTACCTGCCCCGTTCAAGTAACTGCATGATGACATGTCTGATTCCAGCAGGAGACGCTTTCTGGGATTGGTGGCCCTTTGTCCCCTGTGCTGTATAGTCACTCAAAGCTTACAAAACGCCAGTTTGCTGGACCCTCATCACTGGCTGAAATGTATGTACCTTTTGGGAAGTACCTGGGCCTGCTGACCTCTGGTCATCCTGTCTTTTTGCACATGCTCCCAGCATCCTGTGTTTTCCTCTGCCGGTGAATCCCAGGGGCCTGTGGATGTGTCTGCTATGGACTGAAATGTGTCCTCCCCAAATTCATATGTTGAAGCCCTAACCCCTGAAATGACTATATTTGGAAATAGGGTCTTTAGCAGGTAATTAACGTCAGATGAGGTCAGAAGGGTGAGACCCTAATCTGATAGGATTGGTGGCCTTGTGAGAAGATCGATCTCTCTCTCGGTCTCTCTCTCTATGCAGACATGCACAAGGAAAGGCCATGTGAAGATGCCCAGAGAAGCTAGCCTCACCAGATCCTGACCCTGCTAGCGCCCTGATCCCAGATTTCTAACCTCCAGAGCTATGAGGAAATAGATTTCCATTGTTTAAGCCACCCAGTCTGTGGTATTTCTTTATAGCAGCTCATGCTCAGACAGTGTCTACCTTCTTTAGCAAATTTGTAGCTCCCGAAGGACAGAGACCATGACTTTCTTGCCCCAGCCTCTAGTGCCCAACACACCTGTAACCCTTAAGAAATGTCTGCTGAATAAGAGTCAAACGAGCTGTGAACACATTTCAAAGTGTTTACGGATTCTTCTCAGATCTCAACACACGTTCTCTTCCTGCCTGCGTGAGGATGAAGGGACTACACCACAGAGAAGGTTCTCTCTCATGAGGGAAGCCTACGGTTTTCACACAGCTGTTGAAATGCAAGGGAGCAGGGCAGGTCAGTCAGCCGGTGGGCAAATGTCCCCATGCACCTGCCAGGGCTGGGCACAGACCCACCGTGGAGGGCGCAGCCAGAGGAGGCTGCCCAGCGTCTGTGCCCCAAGACACATGGAGCTGATGGACATACAGATGTTAAACCTGCCAACAAACGCCACGTAACTTCACGTCCTGCCAGGGCTGTGGAGAAGCCACAATGAGGCATCGTGGTAGGGAGTAACGGAGCAGCCACCTGCCTAGGGTGCTGGGAATGGTCTCCAGAAGGGTGGCATTCCAGTCGCCACCTGAAGAGCACCAAGGAATTCAGGTGAGCGGGTGTGGGGAGAGGGCCCCAAGCAGTGAGACCAGCAACCTGAAGGCTCTGAGAATGGAGCAAGCATGACATGTCCAGAGCACAGAAGGAAAATCAGCAGCAGGGACACACTGAATGGGGGAGGGGACTGGAGCCTGACATGTGGACCTGCAGGCCCTGCTGGCGAGTCTGGATTTTATTCCAGGCGTGATGGGAAGCTGCTGGAGACATTCTAACAGTGGCATGTCATAATCTAATTTATGCTTTAGAAATGACTCCAACTGTCCTGCAGAAGAGGAAGAATATTTCAGAGGCTAGGACAATAATCTGGGGCAGCCGAGGCAGCTTAGAGTAGGGTGGCTGTGGAGACGTGTTAAAAAATGGCCAGAGGGGCCGGCCCGGTGGCGCACTGCTACAGTACGCCGCTTGGGAAGTGCGGCGGGGCTCCCGCCGAGGGTTCGGATCCCACGTGCAGACCGGCTGCTCACTGGTTGAGCGAGGTGCGGGAGCAGCACCGAGGGTTGCGATCCCGTGGCCGGTCCCAGTCCGGTACGGGGGCAACACTGACGGTTGCGATCCGTTGCCGGTCGTGAAAAAAGACAAAAAGGAAAAAAAAAATGACCAGAGCATGGGCATATTTTAGAGTAGAGAAAACTGATTCATGGATTTAAAGTGGATTTGA
>NW_007728230.1:40255-61425 GCF_000696425.1 Galeopterus variegatus
CAAAATTGCTGGCTCAAACGGTAGATGTCCTTGGTGCAGGTTAACCTTACTTAATTGTTATGTAAACATACTAAGGAAATTGCTGTAGGGGAAGACGTTTGCTAAGAACAAGCTTTTGTTGGTGGACTGACTTAACCTTTTGCAAATTGCATTATGGAATGGCACTTTGCTATTTCACTGATGTTACCAGCTTCTATTGTTAAACTATACTTAGCCATAACCCCACCTATGTTCTTTTTCTGTAACTTTCTGGCCTGGAGAATAAATACTGAGACAGAACCCCAGCTCAGTGTTAATTTCCCAAAGGAGGAATGCCTCTCTCTTGCGGGTTCTGGGAAGTTAACCCCTTTGGGGTGTCTCTCTGCTCAGAGGAAATGGGCTTTGAGTAATCCTTTGCATCTCCATCACCCAGGGGAGAGAGGTGGCAAATCCATGTGAGGACAAAGAGAGTGCAACAAATCTGTCAGTCACCAGCATAAAGACAGTATCTGAAGCCATGGGGCTAGGCCAGAGCATCAGGGAGAGTATGTAAACGAGAAAGAGCAACTGGCCAGCGATAAAGCTCTTAGCATTTCAATGTCAGGTGTGAAAGAAGCCAGCCAGCCAAGGAGCCCAGGTGCAGCTAGTGAGGAGGAAAACCAGGGCAGTGTGGCATTCAGAAACCAACAGGAAATAAAAGCACTCTTAGTGGAGGAAGACAAGGATTCTGACAAAATAGGAATTTGTGTAGCTGCTTTCTAGAAATAGCAGCATTAGAAGAGATTTTAGAGCTCATCCTCAAGTGAGGACACTGAAGAAAGAACTCTCCTCAAAGACACACAAGTCACCTGCCTATGGGGCAAGACCAGGTGACTGCCAGCCTGCGCTCCTGACCTGCCCCCACCCACCGGCAGGCCACAGCAGTGAACACACATCACTGGTCATCACTGGTTGTTTACAGCACTATTTGTGACTTACCTCTGAACCTGGAACACTGTCTGAGAGAACAGATCATGTTTGTATCCTGCTTGTGTAAGTGAGGCCTCCGTGACTAAAGAAAAATGCCCATGTGTCTTTAGGGTCCAGAGAGACCAAGCCTGCAGACTGCTAATGTGAGATGCTGGATGTACAGGCAGCAATTAGGATCCAGCTGGAGAGATAAAAGAAAGTGCAGAGACACACAGAGCAGGCTAAAGATCGTCATTTACGACTGTAGCTCCTGACACAGCAGAAGCCACGATTCACTGAGTTTGAAATTTGGGTGATAGGAGGATAGAATGAGGAGCTATAGGATAACATATTCGGTGAACTCAATTTCTGAGCCAAGATTTAGGACACAGGACTCTGTGAAGCTTTTCCTGACAAGCCACTCTGAAATATTTGCTCCCTCTGCAGTTCTCCCAAATAATTCTGTTTATAAAACAGCATCGTCATTATCTACCTTTGCACATGTCCTCCCTCGCTGTGCCATGCCTGGTCTAGCAGATACTCCACAAATGATTATTGAACCAATCAATATCCAAACAAGGAATGGGTCTGGATATCTGAAATTCAGTTTGTCCTTGAAAATCTGGGATTTGTATTCACCTTAAGAATCCTGCTATGGAATATTCTACTAGGGAGGCTGAGATTTTCAAGGACATTAAGCACACTAAGAATGTATCATCACATTATATAACTAAGACATATTAGAACCAGATATCCCTGTAGCAAAGTCAGGCATTAGAATGTAATGCTCAGATAAATAAGAATACACACACGTATACACACACACACACACACACAGAAACTTATGTGTAAATATAAGTACATAAACGTGTGTGTACATGTATCTATACATATGTGTTTGCATACATATACACAGAAAGAATATTTATTGCTTGGGTGTCTCTGTGGATTAGGAAAACACATACACCTCTAAAATTAATATTCAATAAGATTTATTAACAATATTATCATTCAACTTGTTGAATTAAAATTTTCCTACCATTTAAAAATGTTCAACTATGTATAAGCAGGGAATATAATTAAAACATTCTATACCTGTGTGGTTTAAATACTTTCTAGGTTATTTTTCATATTTGAATTATTTCAATTTGTTTATTCAGACTTTAAATCCAATGAGAGAAATGTCTTCATTATACAGCTGTAAGCACTCTCTCTGTTCAACAAGTAGGTATGGTAGTAGGCTTTGTAGTTGATGCAGCTGTTTCTATACCTGTGTGGTTTAAATACTTTCTAGGTTATTTTTCATATTTGAATTATTTCAATTTGTTTATTCAGACTTTAAATCCAGTGAGAGAAATGTCTTCATTATACAGCTATAAGCACTCTCTCTGTTCAACAAGTAGGTATGGTAGTAGGCTTTGTAGTTGATGCAGCTGTTTCTTAGACTACCCTGTGACAGGATAAGAAAGGGGGTGAAGATAAGTCACAGCTGCAGAGGCAGAAGCTGTGGGATTCACTGCAGGAAGGTCTCAGCTTTGTTCCTGCAGCAGGAGGGAAGGCCACCTGCTGAGAGAGAGGATGGTGGAGGTTAGCAAGAGACTTCAAACAAGCTTTGAGTCACCTGTTCACAGAAAATGGGAAAACATGTTTACACAGGATACAGAGGAGGACTGAGGTCTGAGTTAAGCGTTAAGGAAGGTTGAGATGATTTTCTCTGGAGTCTCAACATCCTGATACAAGAATGGATGCAAAGACCACTGGATGCTCCAGGTTCGAGTCTGCCTGAGAGGGAATAAACGCAACAGGGCAAGGGATTGGAGGGTACTAAGAAGAGGGGTACTGAAGACAGAAGGACAAGTTGATGTCTAGACTAAATAAGAAATGAAATGAAGGCAGGAAAGGGTTGATAAGATGGTAAAAGGACTAAAGGTTGCTAACACTGAATGACAGTTTTGGAAGACATACTACACACCAAGCTTTGTGTTAAGCAATTAATATATATTCTTTCATTCTTTCTTCGTAATAACCTTATAAAATATATTCCATGATTATCTCTATTCTAGGCTCAAAGGGGTTAAGTAAATTATCCAGAGACATTCTGCTAATAAATGGTGGAGGTAGGAGACTTCAGCTCTCTCATTGATCATAGGACAAGACCATGTGGAGAACAGCTATTGTGGGATTAAAACACTATTTTAAGTTTAAAAAGCTGTGGTCCAGGCATGAAGTTTTGTATGGAAAGGAGAAAATGAGCAATCACTGGAGAGGTGACCAGAAGGTCTAGAGGTTGGTAGCCGGATGTCAGGAGCTCAGAGGAACACGATTACTCGTATGGAGCAGAAGGTGGAAATGACAGAATGGCACAGAGTAGGGGAATGTCGTCAGTGCCTCTGGGGCCCATGAAGCTTAGAGAGGATGAAAATAATACCGACATAAACCTATAACATGCAGAATCACTCCTGCTTAGAAGCTACGTCGACAGACATGAAGGTACACCATAAAATAGAGAGAAGACTGTGCCTGGAAGATCACATGTGAGTATGTTACCTTTACTAGAGAAGCCTCACTCTCACCCTCCCTTTTCAAGCTTAGTTCTCTCTACCTGTCCTCTGAAAACTCACTTCAACACTGACTCGACAATTTGCTGCTCCACGGGAAAGGTTCACATCACTTCTGTTGTTCCTCCACCTAGAATGTCCACACCCACCTATATTTACCCAAATTCTCTTTTGTCTAGGCCAAATTCCACCTCCTACAAAGCTTTTCCTCCTTCTCCAAACAGAAGTATGTGAGATCTATTATAAAACATCCACTTTTATTTGTACTTCAAATGACTATCCTGTCTTTAATAAGTATGCCCATAATTAGAAAATATTAACTCACATTAAGAACATACTCCCCACCAGGCTGAGAACTGATGTCTTTAAACGGATTAGTCTCTCTTAACCTCATACATATCCCATGTTTAAGGTAAACGCTATCAGGTCCATCTTACAGATGAAGAAACTGAGGCTCAGCGAGGTTACATTACTTGCCTAAGCTCACACATCCAAATAGTGGGGGACCCTGGGTTCAAACATAGGCATTGTGATGTCTGCTATTAATCTCGTGTTCAATCCCTAAACTACACTTACACTGCATTTACACATTTACACTCCGTAGATCTTACGTTCTTTCTAAAGAGTAAGTACAGTTTAAGATCTGAGTCCAATTCATCTTTGTATTTCCTTGAATGGTGCTTTGCCATAGCAAGCTGTGCAAAGATACTGACTGAGGGGATAAATGAATCTGGATTACAATATTCAGTAAGGGAAAACTCTGTTTCTGAGCATATAAATAACAGAGGAAGAGGGTAAATTATTGGAAGAGAATAGGCTTGGAAAGTGAGGAATAATGGGCAGTCGTAGAGTGGACAGAAAATGGGGACACACGTGGTACGCGTGTCCCATATACACTAAAGGAAAGAGAGCTGAGCCACACCTGTACTGCGTCACTAAACCTGGTCGCTGCTAAAGAATGTGTGTGGTGCAATTGTATTTGTGTATATGTTCATGATTTCTCTTATATATCATTTCCTTAATATCTTATCAATACACGACCTGTAAATAGCATACATTAATTATTTTTTTCCAAAAATAAGGAATGTTAAAAAAGGTAATCTACATTGATACATAACTTGTGTTAAACCAAAGCCTCTATTTTTCTAAGTAAGTAGCCAAGGCTGGTGGTGGTACTGATAGCCTGAGAGCAAGGGAAGGTGACAAGCACACTTTTATAATAACCTTGCTTTTTTAACGATGCTGTGTGCATATGTGGATGTGCAGGTATTTATACATATACACATGCAAATTTAAAGCACACAAGGCTCATGATCAGTATATGTAACTCTGGGCATTTGGACTTTAGTCTCAAAACTGTATTGCATAGATGTTCCAGAACAGCGCTTAACAATAGAAACATGATGTGAGTCACATACACAATTTTAAATTTTCTAGAAGCCACAGTAAAATAATAAAACAAAGCAGGTGAAATTAATTTTAGTAATATATTTTATTTCACCTAATATGTCCAAAATACTATCATTTCAATATGTAATCAGTATAAAGACACTAATGAGAAATGCACATTATTTTTTTCATGCTGAGTGTTGAAAATTTGATGTGTGTGTTATGCTTACGATTCCTCTTCATTCAGACTGGCCACATTTCAAGTGCTCCAAAACCACATGTGGCTGGTGGCTCTCATATCAGACAGCACCATAATGGACTGCTGGAGTCGGAAAGGCCCACAGGAATGATCTACTGAGTGTCCACTCGATGCCACTGTGCAGACTATACACCAAAGCTCAGAAAGGCTGACTGGCTGTCTCATTCCACGCAGCTCTAAGGCGAGATATTTGCCGCTCCCTTTTGCAGCCTGTTCTCTTATTGTTGCACGTTTGAATGGAGGAATATATTAGGTGACGGGTTGGGACAGAAGTCAAATCACAGCCTTTCAGACTTGCTGACTTGGAAGCAACATAATTGTACCATGTGGTCCAAACACTCATTTCACAAAGGAGGAGACTGAGAAAGGAATAGAGTTAGGTGTCTGCAGAGGTCTTCATGCTCTAAGCTACCGGATGGGAAACCTGAGCTCTGCCTGGGGAGCGAGCCCTTCATAGGCTCCTGAACCAAGACTAAGCTGGCACTCTTCCCCTGAGATTATGGAAATCAATTTTTTAGTTCAGGATAAATCCTTCAACTTCAAATACTCAGACTAAACCTCTCAAGTCAATATTGCCCTACAGACATTTTATGCATATGCATAAGAGCTAAGTTATTCCTTTATCTGGAACTAGATTTCTTTTCACATCCAATTATTTCCCAGTTAAACAGCCCGAGGAAAGCTGCTATGGGTTCAGTGTATACCCCAAAAGTTTATGTATTGGAAACTTGATCCCCATTGTAACAGTGTTAAGAGGATGGGAAATCCTATTATGGCATTTGAAAGGTGGGGCCTTTAAGAGGTGATTAGATTGTGAGGACTGTGATCTCATGTAGGGATTGACCCATTCATGGAGTCATGGGCGTGGTTGTGACGGCTTCATAAGGAGAGTGAGTGAGCGGGCTAGCTCTCTTGCTCAGCCCGTTCTTTCCATGTGACACCCTGGTTGCCCTCAGAAGGCGGCCATCACCAAATGTGTTCACTAGATTTTAGGCTTCCCAGACTCTGGAACTGTAAAAAATAAGTTGTGTTTCTTTATAAATTACCAATTTCGGGTATTCTATTAAAAGCATAAGAAACAGACTAATACAGATGCTCTTCCTGAGTTTCTGTGATTCTGTTTCTAGGGCTGTCTAGTGGTTAAACACACTGGGCTGAGAACTTGGGGGTACCTTTTGTCTGAAATACCAGCTTTACACAGCTCACTTTTAGGTACAAGGATTTCTGTAAAAAAACAAGGACAGGCACACAGAACTTTTTCAGGAGTGAAAGGCAGGGAAAAGTTTATAAATAGGAACTCATCCTAGTAAAATCGTTTTATAGATTTTTTGAAAGCCATGATATTTTCTCTCCTGCTTATTACCAATTAATAATGTACAAAAAATACTACCACAAAATAAGAAAACAATAAGTGAGAACAACAGATCACTATAGTGGGTTCAGTAGTGGCTCTCAAAAGATATGTCCATCCAGAACCTCAGAATGTGACCTTTGATATAAACAGGGTCTTTGCAGATGTTTAACTAAGGTGAGGATCTTCAAGGGGAGATCCTCCTGGATTAGGTGGGCTCTAAATTCAATGACCAGTGTCCTTAGAGGAGACAGAAAACAGAGACAAAGAGAAGAAGGCTATGCGAGGAGGAGGCACAGATTGAGGTTTTGTTGCAATAAGCCATGAAAGAAGCAAGAAAGGGTTCTTCTCTAGAACCTACCGAGAGAGCATGGCCTGCACGCCTTGATTTCAGATGCCTGGCTTCCAAACTAGGAGAAAATAAACTTCTACTATTTCAAGCCACCTGGTTACAGGAGTTTGCTATGGCAACCGCAGGAAACTGGTACAATCACATACAACCAGCACCATAACCCATCAGCTGCGTGCCTCTTTTCCATATTTCTCCACGTGCCCATGCATTTGACATAGTCATGTTGTGGCGCAGATTCCGTTTTGATCTCAGTTAAGGGGAAGGGAAGCTGTTACTCAGTGAGCTTGCTCAGTGTGGCCAGGCAGAGCACGGACTTGCTGTCAGGGGACCTTCCTCTCTGACTTTCTGCATATGGTTTCCATCCTCTTTATCCCAAGAATCTCCCAGGGCTGGGAGGGTGGAACTGGAATGAGGAGATGATTACAATTTATTGCAGAGAAAAAATACAAAGATACAAATTAATAATAATCGTTTGACATTCAAGACATGACTCTGTAGTGATACAATGACCATGGGAGTTTGGCTATTGTCTAGAATGAGAATTTTTTGAAATCCCTTTATTTTTCTTATAATTAACCTCAAGTCCATTGCCCAAACCTACACTTTTTTTTTTTTTTGTCTTTTTGTCTTTTTCCGTGTCCGGCAACGGATCACAACCCTCAGTGTTGCCCCTGTACCGGACCGGGGACCGGCAATGGGATCGCAACCCTCGGTGTTGCTCCCGTGCCTCGCTCAGCCAGTGAGCGGGAACCGGTCCGTATGTGGGATCCGAACCCTCGGGCGGGAGCGCCACCACGCTTCCCAAGCGGCGCACTTATCCGGTGCGCCACTGGGCCGGCCCCCAAACCTACACTTTTGAGTACATCAAAAACCAAGCCTGGACCTCTCCAGTCATAGAGTTCACCTCGGGATAGAAACACCCCTCCTCCTCTGACAGTGTGACCGTTGTCAGGAAACACAGAGGATGTAATGAAAAGAAAATAAAAATTCAACCTCTGGGACCCTGGAGGGGGCGGTCAGAAAGAGATAGGGGTGGTCAGAAGATGAGAGATTTGGGCAGAAGCGTACCAAGAGAGGGTGACACTTAGGACCTAACGGGGCTCCCCTCACTACACTGCCACCCCTCAAGCTTCCCCATGCCCACCTGGAGTAACTTGAGGCACAGTGTGAGCAAGCTCAGAGGCGTGAGGTTTGGCTTTTCCAAGTTTCCTTCGTTTCCCTGGTGGCATAGAGAGGACCAACAAATATTTGTGAGTCTGGCTTGGAGCTTCTTGGAGGGGACTGGCTACGTGGGGGTGAGATGTTTCCATAGGAATAGCTTCAGAATAACTCACCCAGGCAGGGGCAAATTGCTGTCACAGTCAGAGTCTGCAGCATCTGCACAAGCTGAGGTGAGCGAGGATAAGCCAGGAGCTCCAGGAGGCTCTGTCCATGCTCAGGAAGCAGCTGGATCATAGGTTACCCCATCTATGGCTGCAAAGGCCAGTGGGGAAATAGCAACCAGGTGACCGAGTGATGTCACCAGAAGTCAGCACTGTAGAAGGACCCTGTGCCCAAAGATCCCATGCCCAAGGACCCCCCGTTGAGCACAAGGTTACTTGAGCCATGACTGTCCACATACACCCAATACCCAAATGCTTCCTTGAAGAGGTGGTGGGAAAACGGAGATGACTGAGAAGTAAAAGGGACAAAAACATTATCTTAAAAAAAGCTGTGGGTAGGGGCAGAAGAAAAGGCCTGAGCAGGCACCCTCTGGATGGAGTATTGTCTAGAGAGATTGTTTAAATATCAGCTACAGCTAAGCTTTAAGCACCATTAAACCAAATAAAGTTCATTTACTTTTGGCCACCAGCAGGTAGAGGCTCATGAAAAAGACACTATAGGTTTAGACAAACAAAGGAGGTTCATTCCTCTATGCATCTAAGCACAGTGTCAATGCATTTCTGACTTATTATTCCAGGTTTGTCCCCTTAAAATAGCTAGAGAGAAATATTTTCTACTTGCTCTCACCTCTAAGAAATTATTTTTCACAGCCCAAAAACACTCCTTATAACACCAATCCTAGAGAAAGATTATTTCCACATCCTTAATTTCCCCCCGGAATTTAAAAGTAAGCCAAGGCAATAATGTCATGCATCAAGCAGTTATTCTCTATGTGATTAAGAGGCTCCAGAAGCTATCGATGTGCACGCAAGGAGCTGGCCAGGGAAGGTAAAGTGTTTGCAGGTGAAGACTTCCTTTCTTGTGGAATCACTTAGCATGATGATCTCAAGCCCAATTGCCTCCTCTGCATTCATAATACCTTCCAATCACTTCACAAAACGCAACCCAACATCAATAATCTCACACAACTCATTTGTGTGTGAAAGCTCCTAAGAAACGGAGCCACACACAGCTATGGAAAAGACATTGATGCATGACTTGTTTGCAGTCTAGCTTCCTGCAGACCCTGATGAGTCCACTGCCCACGTCCCTTCAGCACCTTGCACATCACTTGCAGTATAATAATTTGTATGCATTTATAGGAGTTGTGCAGAGATATTTCCTGAGTTCAGTCATATATATCTATTCTGTCTCTTCATTTACATAATGGGGAATCTTCGCACAGGTGAAGGCAGTCATTTCCCAGGGGTCCATAAGTAAACTGTTCAGCGGCTAAAACAGACATTTACATTCCAAAACCTCTGGTGAACCATGGATAGTGTTCCCAGTGTTCTCTCCCAAACCTGTACAAAATAATTTCCATCCACGTGATTTCCGAGAGGACTGCTTCGTGAAGGCACCAACAAGCAGAAGGTGGCTTGGGAATGATTTTCAGTAAATCTTGGCCACTGCTCGCTGCAGAGACCTCAACACAGCTGGGGAAGATGACTGGAAAGAATTTGGTTGCTGGCTCCTTCTGTCTCAGTTTGCCTCCCTTCTCTTCTTTGACAATTCTCTGCTGCCTCTTAAGGGCACCCCAAATGCTCTCTGTGACTTCTTTCTCTCACCCACCACACATGGACGCACCCAGGCATACTTACAGTCCTAGATATCCCACCCTCTGACCCAAGCAATCAGAGCTCCCACCCTTGGTGCTAGAGGCACACGAGGTGTGTGTTTACCCCACTGAGGGGCTGGCTGCAATGTCCCAGGCAGAGCACCAGACTTGAATTTGGAAGTCCTTGAAAAAAATCCCTCTGCATCTTCAGGGACCTTGTCTTTAACTTTGGTGTTGTGGTCTTGAAAAGGCTTCTGAGATACATTTACCAATGTAGGGTGAATGAGCAATAGACCTGTGTTCTAAAGGCGAGGTCTTAAAAGGAGAGCTTTCCTAAGTCAAATAAACCATTAGTAAAAGTTGGAGAGGGGGAAAGATTTTTGAGTTCTGGAACATTTTGGAGGCTTCCATTACCACCTACCTGGAAAAGTGTCAGTGGCTCATGCCAGTCTCTACAGGTGTTTGAGTAAGTTTCCTAGCAGATTGTTGTAAGATGTGCTACACAGGATTGAGAGCAAATCCAGCAACCAAAATTGAGGAAATTTCCAAAAGATCCTGCAACGATTCAGACGCATCCTTCAATACTTAATTGCTTTTTAATTTAGTGGACATGAGAAAATTTCTTCATTAAAATATGGCAGTGTATAAACACACATACACACATATTTTGTATGCCTTTTCTTCTTGAGAACTGATTGCAATTGAAAAACTGACTCCACTGTACAGTAGGGGTTGAAGTACGGTGCACAAAAGGTTTCAGTTTGGGAAAAACCAGCATTTCTGACAAATCGCCAAACAGTGGCTTCAAGTCCTGCACGCATTTGTCATTTTTTAAAGCCAGTGCTCAATTTATCTTACAAACACAATCAAAATTGCCCTACAATGGTTTTTTTGTTTTTGTTTCTTGGCGTTCAGAAGGTCAGCTTTAAATGCCTTCACATTTCTTCAGCTGACTTCTTTTATTCTTTGAGGAAAATAAACAACAACTTAGAAAAGAAGAATAATTTGCTGTGCCTGCTAAATCTTTGGGGGTTACAAGAAGAGAAAAACAAGAGGACGGTCCTGAGTGGCAGAGCCTGGCGGACCTCATAATTAAACAATGGTGCTCTTAGTGCCAGCGACGAAGCACTGACAATGGATCTGTGTCTCAGGCGACCACGCAGCATCCAGAGGGAACGTGTGGGGCACCGAGGAATCTTTTATGAGGGATTGGGGCCCCAGGATCAATTTTAATTTCACTGAATTTGTGAGATATAATTGCAAAGTTTTTAAATAAAAACTTTTCAACTTCTTAACAAGCACCTCCCTCCAGAGGGAGTCACGGTACCTTTTTCCGATCTGTGAGCCGCCACACGCAGATCTAGGTACCTTAAAAAGTAATCGCTTCTCTAGCTGAGACTCCTATGTGTAGTTCCTAAGAAAAATAATCACCTTCAAACGTTCCAAAAGGAGGAAAAGAGTCTGAGTCTTAAATACAAAAAATAATGACATAGGTGTTTTCATTAAAAAACCTCTGCAGTTCTCCTGTGGGCACACAGGACTTCTGAAATGTCTTCTCTGTCTTCAAACTACACTTCTCAGCCAAACTCGAGTGTTGGAGAAGGGGTCAGAGAGAATGCTACAGTAATATGACCAAAATAAAATTACGTAACATTACTTCAGATTATTCTCAGCATGGAACCAATTTTAGAGAAACAATAAAAGTCAACAGTTATCGTGGGAATTGCTCAGCACCAAGTCAGAACTAATGACGGTGAGGCTGAGTCACCCTTGACTGGGCTGACACCCCCAGTAAGTGTGCGGTTTCTGAAGTCAAGTCTCTGAATCAACCAAGGTGACTTAAAACAAAGCACTAATATGTAACTCCTTACGGTTATGCACCCGCCCTCCATCTCTCCAAAAAGAGAGAGATTAATGTGACTCAACCAGAGAATTACTGAAATTTAACTTTAGAAACAGAAATCCCCTCAACACCATATTAAAATAATTATTAGGTGGGTCGTTTGGTACAATGGAAGCTACAGAATAGAAATAGCTGCTGAGACAATTCACACCATGATGACATCCTGGGCAAAAGAACATCTGGGCTCACCATGACCTTACACACCAGTCCTCGGAAGGCCAGCAAGTAAAGTAGTAGACAGCATGGTGCTATAATTTGGGAGGTGTTGGGAAAACTTTCATCCCAACATACACAATGCAATACTATTCAACCTTAAAAAAAAAAAAAAGGAAATTTTGTCATTTGCAACAACATAGATGAATCTAGACTACCTTATGTTAAGTGAAATGAGCCACGCACAGGAAGACAAATACAGCACGAACTCACTGATATGTGGAATCTAAAAAAGCCAAGTTCATAGAAGGAGAGAGGAGAATGGTGGTTACCAGAGGCTGGAGTAGGGGGTCGGCAGGGAACAGGGAGATGCTGGCCAAAGGGTACGAACGTTCAGTTAGAAGTAGATTCTAGTGATCTACTGCACAACATGGTGATTATTGTTAACAGTGTATATTTCAAAATAGCTAAGATTGGATTTTAAATGTTCTCACCACAAAGAAATGATAAACATGTGAAGTGATGGATATATTAATTAGCCCAATTTGATCACTCCACAATGTGTATATGTATTGGAACATCACTTTGTACCCCATAATATATACAATTATTATTAGCCAATTAAAATTAGAATTAAAAAGCAATTCTTACATTTGCCTTTAACTTACACTGACTTAATGGGAGATGGAGTCTTCCACTGCATGGTTGAAGGAAGCGTTAAAAACCAGCACTGCTAAGAAAGGGAAGCCACTGAGCCCTTTCTACAGTGAAGCAACTGCACGTCAGACGTGTTTTGAGGAATGAGTGGTAGGGAGAGGCAAGGGAATCAAGAAGACAAGGACTGCAGGAGACTCTCTGAGAGCAAAACAAAGAAACCAGTGGAAGCATCACAGTCAAACACCACCCACTCCTTGATTTTGCATTTGTCAGGCTGTGTCTCCATGGGGCGGCCTCAGAGAACTAGCTCCTGGTGCAGAAACTGCAGCCTGAACAACAGGCTCAGCAATGATTCTACACAGTTTGGATTTCTTTTAAACACAGAAACAGTGAGAAAATGTATAAGGTAGTATTTGGAAGAAATAAAAAAGGATAATGAAAAGGATGCACATTATGAATATTAAGTGCAACAGAACTGTTTTTATGTGCTCAGTCTACTACACTGTTGTGATCAGCCCGATCTCCCATGGTGCCCTCTACACGGGAAGGGTGTCCCCTCCAGCCGTCCTTCTCCCAGATCAGTGCTGAGGTGCCTAGCCCTGTGGCTCCCTATGCTGAGCAGAGCCTGGAGGCCACAGGCAGGAGCACGGAGCAACACTGGCTGGCCCCTCTGCAGAGGGAATCCCTCCTTAAGTCTTGCAACTCTCGGGCCGGCCCGTGGCTCACTCGGGAGAGTGCGGTGCTGATAACACCAAGGCCCTAGGGATGGCCGGTTCGCTCACTGGGTGAGCGTGGTGCTGACAACACCAAGTCAAGGGTTAAGATCCCCTTACCGGTCATCTTTTAAAAAAAAAAAAAAAAAGCCTTGCAACTCTCTCAACTTTCTTTATTGCTTACATGTCACTACCTGTACATCCTTCAACCAGTGAACACTGGGATATGAAAACTGCACTGTGGTAAAGTTTCCCGTGGGTGTCTGAATGAGGATGGAGATGCTCTGTGAGACTGCAGGCACAGCCAAGGCTACTGTGCTGAGCCCAAGCCTACTTCGTGGCAGCAAATCTTGAGCTTCAGGGTTACCCTACCACATTCTGACTATGGGGATTTTCCTAACAATCCTCCATAGAGGCAGAGTGGAAAGACAAAATCCTATTTTCCTTGGGGTCAGTCAAAGTAAAGCTGAATTTTTCCCAAGTAACTTTATCCATAGCAAATAAAAGGGGCAGGAGGGAAAATGGATGAGAGGAGCCAAGAATGCACACGTGTGCACACACACACACTTACACGTGCAAACACGCACACACACACACAATGATAAAGTTACAGAGAACCTGTGTCTGAGTTCCTGCCTGCCTGGTACTAATCCCCATAGCTTTAAGGGTATATGTCTCAAGTTAACAAAATAAAGTTATTTTGTTATGTACACACACATATATTTGCTTTCTATAAATCCTATTGTATGTCATTACACAATAGAAAGATCCAGGAGAGAACACAGAGTGAGAAGGTGTTTTAAAAAAAGAGAGAGAAAATTAAACACAGATAGCTCCCTTTCTCTGTCCTCTCACTTCTCCTTATAAGTCCATCTTGACGTGACAGGTAACTTTACAGAGAATGCGAAGGCTCGGAGGGTAGCCCACCAGAACCCAACAGGTGAACACACACACTCAGGGGCATTTGAAAAGCGCAGTTAGGAAGCGCTCCAGCAGTGACCCCGCCTGACTGCAGCAGGCTGCACCGTTGCTCTTCACATCGCCTCTCTCTCTATGGCTCTTATCACACGTACAGAACACCCAGAGCCTGCTAACTAAAGAACCAGAGCAACTAACAAAAAAGCATCTTTTTGGTATCCAGGTTTGGTTTTCTAAGTAATTTTAAAGATATATCAGAGGATTGTCTTGATAGTTCTGGAAGTTCTTGTTTGGAAAAAAAAAAAAAAAGAATTTTGTCAACTTAGTCCACTTAAAACAAAAAGGACAGCACAGATTACAGCAGCAACTACAACAAAGCAAAATACACAAGATGTACTTGAGAAGTCACAGACTTTACAAGCCAAACTTTTAAAATAGTTTTTAAAAATGACAAATGCCAGCTCAATCACAGCTAAGAATTATTCTCTAAATACGTGTTAAAATTTTCCAATATCTCTACACAGCTATATCAAGGCAGACAAAATAATCTGTGAGGAGAAAAATATAGCAAAAGTAAGTAATGGACAAAATTAGATTTAAAATCTCTTTAAAAAGCCACACAAAGCAAGATCCAGTTCTGCTCACCATGACTAGGGAGGAAGCAGTGGGGAAAGGACCCAGGCTGCCCTACCATCACCTGCACAGAGGGCAGGACTCAGCACCACTCACTGTGACCAAGGAGGCACAGATGGGGAAAAGCCCTGGGTGGCCCTCCCACCACCTGCACAGAGGGCAGGACCTAGTGCCATCAACTGTGAATGGGAGGCTCTGCACCACTTCTGCAGAGGAGGCCCACAACAGTCACCATGATAGCTTCTACCACTGAAAGGATAGCTTGTCATCTCAGTAGCAGCCACAATCACCATGAAAGCTGCCTGCCGTATATTCAACTGCACTGACACAAGGAGAGTCACCAGAGCAGCCTGGAAAAAGAGTAGGAAGTCTTTCTCCTCAGAATGCACTCCAGAGTAATAGAAGAAGCAAATGATCTACCAGATGGCCAGACATCAGTGTAGAGATACTAGAAATACAATTAAAAAAAAAAAAAGAAAAAGAAAACATGATACTGCCAAGGGAATATAGTAATTCTCAAGTACCAGACCGTACAGAACAGGAAACACTTGAAATGAATGAAAAGGAATTCTTAGTATCTATCTTAAGAAAACTTAATCAGATAAAAGACTCAGTTAGACAACACAATGAAATGAGAAAAATATCCAGGATATGAAGGAGGAAATTTACAAAGAGATTAATACCTTTTAAAAAATGTAGCAGAACTCCTGGAACTGAAAGATTCATTCCATGACATAAAAAACACAACCAAGAGATTAAGCAGCAGAATAGAGCAAGCAGAAGAAAGAATCTCTGATCTCAAAGATAGTTTTTATGAAATAACCCAGGCAGACAAAAAAAAAAAAAAAAAACGGAAAAAAGAATTTCAAAAAATGGAAAAAGTATAAGAGAGCTAGCAGACAACCTTAAGCACACAAACATCGGAATCATGGGTGTTCCAGAAGGGGAAGAGAAAGGAAAAGGCATAGAAAATCTAGACAATGAAATAAAAATGGAAAACTTCCCAGGTACAGGGAGAGACACAGACCTTCAGATCCAGGAAGCTCAAAGATCCCCAAACAGATTCAATCCCAAAAGGTCCTTTTTGAGACATATCATAGTCAAACTTGCAAAACTCAAAGATGAAGAGAGAATCCTAAAAGCACCAAGAGAAAAGTGTCAAGTCATGTATAAGGGAGCCCCTATCAGACTAACAGCAGACTTCTCAACTGAAACTACAGTCCAGAAGAAAGTGGGATGAAATATTCAAAATACTAAAAGAAAAATACTGTCAGTTAATAATATAATACATCTTATAACACATAAATATATATTATGATATATAAATAAATATATATATAAATTAATATATAATATATAAATATAGCAAGGCTATATTTCAGAAATGAGGGAGAAATAGTGCATTTCCCAGATAAACAAAAACTGCAGGAGTTCATCACCACATGACCAGCCCAGCAAGAAATTCTCAAGGGAGTGCTGAATCTGGAATCTGAAAAACAATAATCACTATCATGAATGCACAAGAAAGAACAAAACCTACTGGTAAAACACAAATGCAAACAAGAAAGAAAAGAGAAACTAAATCTTACCACCTGAAAAACCCAACAAACATCAAACATGAATAATAAATGAGAAAGAAAAGAACAAAAGATATTTAAAACATGTAAACAAAAAGCAATAAAATGGCAGAAGTAAGACAATACCTCTCAACAACAACCCCAAGTGTAAATGAATTAAACTTTCCACTTAAAAGACACAGACTGTCAGATTGGATTAAAAATCTTGACCCTGGCCGGCCCTGTGGCTCACTCGGGAGAGTGTGGCGCTGGTAGCGATGAGGCCACAGGTTCAGATCCTATATAGGGATGGCCGGTGCGCTCACTGGCTGAGCGTGGTGTGGACCACACCATGCCGAGGGTTGCAATCCCCTTACTGGTTAAAAAAAAAAATCTTGACCGAACTTCATGATGTCTTTAAGAGATTCACCTCACCTGTAAAGATGCATATAGATGAATGGATGGAAAAGGTATACCACACAAACGGAAACCAAAAACAAGCAAGAATAGCTATTTTTATACCAGATAAAATAGACTTTAAACCAAAAACCATAAAAACAGACAAAGAAGGCCACTATACATTGATAAAGGGATCTATCCAGCAAGAAGACATAACAAATATAAATATATATGCACCCAACATTAGAGCACCCAGATATATAAAGCAAATACCATTAAACCTAAAGAAAAAGATATATCCCAATATGATAATAGTGGGGGACCTGAAAACCCCTCTCTCGATACTGGACAGATTATCTAGGCAACAAATCAACAGAGAAACACAGGATTTAAAGTACACTTTATTTAGTCCTTTTTCTGTGGCTTATAACAGAATATCTAAAACTGGGTATTTTATAAATCAACATAATTTATTTCTTGCAGTTTTAGGGGTAGAGTCTAACATCCAGGGGGCCATCTGGTGAAGGTCTTGTTCTTGGTGGGGACTCTCCACAGGGTCCTGTGGTGATGAAGGGTATCACATGGTGAGGGCTGAGTAAAAGCACATCTTAACATGTTCGCTTGCGCTTCTCATAAAGCCACCAGTTCCCTCCTGTAATAACACACTCATCCACTAACCCATTAATCGTCTTATTCCATTCATGTAGGCACAGCCCTCATGATCCAATCACTTCCCAAACTTTCCACTTCTCAACACTGCCACACTGGGGATCAACCTTCCACATGAGCTTTGGAAGGGACAAACATTCAGACAATATGGGTAAGACATACCCTCCTAAAGAATTTTTAAGTAAACAATACAATATTGTTAACTATCGTCACTATGCTATACAGTAGATCTCTAAGACTTACTAGTCAAAGTGTACAAAGTTTCAGGTACAAATTTTGGGATCATTAGAAATTTGGGGATCCTGCACAGCTAAAGCTGGTATCACAAAAGTGAAGTGAACCTATTTTCTCCTTCTAACATGGCCTTATATTCTTTATTTAATTGAAATGTAAACTTTTATTTATTTATTTATTTTTGTCTTTTTTTTGTCTTTTTTCTGTGTCCGGCAACGGATGGCAACCCTCAGTGTCGCTCCCGCACCGGACCGGGGACCGGCAACGGGATTGCAACCCTCGGTGTTGCTCCCGCGCCTCGCTCAGCCAGTGAGCGGGAACCGGTCTGTATGTGGGATCTGAACCCTCAGGCGGGAGCGCCGCCGCACTTCCCAAGCGGCACACTTATCCAGTGCGCCACCGGGCCGGCCCTGAAATGTAAACTTTTAAAGATGCCTGAAGAAGTAAGCAGGACATTAAAGTTAGCAAATTCATTAAATAAAAATACAGGATGCTTGATTAAATTTGAATTTTGGATAAACAACAAATAATTTTTTGGTATAAGTTTGTCCCAAATATTGCATACTTACTGTATACTTACGATAAAAAAATATTTGTTGTTTATCTAAAATCTAAATTTAACTAGTCATCCTGTATTTTATCTGACCATTCTAGAGACCATAAAAAAAATTCATACCTGTACTGTATGGCCCACTGTTCTAGTGAACATTAAATAATATAGGGTATTCAAAAAATAACTATCTTGAGCTATCAAAAAGCAGGGAAAAACAATTAAGCATTTAGTTATCCTAATTAGTGTTGTTGAGAGGGGCGTTACATATACACAGTCACCATGGCTTCCAGCAGACAAGGAAGCCAAATACTTCAGTTTATTCTGTTATCCTAATTTTCTCACTGGACTAAACAGGGTCATCTCAAGACAAATATATCCAGTTAACTCTGTTTAGTACTGAGCTAAAAGATTTTCTTTCTGTACCTGATACAAAAGCGTGTTCTTCATTCATAAGAAAAACCTGGCAAAGTTGTGGCAGATTTAGCATGTTACATAGAAAAATTATCTGCTAGAGAAGGGCTATTAATATTCTCTCCATTTCCCCATCCAAGGGCGATCCGAGCTGAGACAAGAGGACTGGAAGGAATGTCTATAAGATACTACCAGATTTAGAGGAGGAACACTGCTGTGCATATGTTCACGAGGAGCAGAGATTATTTCCATTCCAGCAGCTCTGGAAACCTCACGTCTAAACCATATCTCATGAGTGCAGGATGACTGTCCTACTTTCCCCAGGGAAGATTTTTATAAAAGACATCAAAGTTTTGTCCTGGTAGAAAAGGACGTGGGTGAGCAATGCCGAACCTTATCTACTTGCTCTTGTATTAGAGTTTTGTAAGTGTGTGACTGTCAGGGTGGAGGTGTGGAAGTTTTGGAATTTGTTTGGAAATACCTCTGAGGCCATGCTCTGTTCTGAGCTATGGGGTGCGGGTGTAAATTTCTCGGCAGCTTACAATTCCTGTCCATTTCTTTGTGGCAGGTTTCCCAGTCTGTTGAACTGAGCACACACCCATCACTAGATTAGAATGAATCCCAAGCACTCAAGAAGCTATACTCTGCCTTGTACTCTGCCTTCTGTCTTTTATTTTGGAAACAAAGAACAAAGGAGGCTAGGAACCCTGCCATATTAGGCGAAATGGTAGATGGTTGCACGAACTGCTCACATCTTTCCGTCATGGATACTCTGCCTTCTGTCTTCTATTTTGGAAACAAAGAACAAAGGAGGCTAGGAACCCTGCCATATTAGGCGAAATGGTAGATGGTTGCACAAACTGCTCACATCTTTCCGTCATGGAGCAGATGTCTCACATACTGAAAAACACTCTGCCTACAAAACATAATACATATTTAACACTTGGCAAGCCATATTCCTTTGGAAATATGTCAAGTGACCACTATATCCTGAGGCTAGCATGCTGGGGAAAACCCCTGGGTCCCTTACTGATTCGTAAACAAGCACTTCTTCAGTGCATATCAAGTGCCAGGCATTGGGCTAAGTGTGCATAACACAGGGATGAAACAAGTGTATGAGGCCACTGCCATCACAGAGTGCTCAGTCCAGAGGGAAGAGGCATGTGAAAAGGGTGACTGCTGACCACCGTGAAGAGTCCAGCAACAGGAAACCACAGCACGGCACAGGACCCCGGTGAGAGGCAGGGGGGGAGGGGCAAGGGCAGTGTTCCAGGAATAAAACTATGCAAAGGCTCACAGGAACTAAAATCACTGTAGTAAGAACAGAGTGTAAACTGAGGTTGAGAGTTTTCAGAGGTGAAGCTGGAGAGGAAAATAGAAACCAGATCCCCCAAACTTTTCCAGTAATATTAAGTTTAAACTCTCCCCTGATGAAGGTTTTGTAACCAGGGTTTTGGCATAATGAGATTTGTATTTTATATTTATTTCTTTGTATTTTATACAAATCTCTGGTTGCCAAGCGGGAAATGGATTGAAGAGAGAGAAAATTTAGAAGACTCTTGCAGTAAGGGAATAATGAGCTTAAGGGCATAAATTAAATTTGAAAAAAAAAATCCTCAAAGGGAAAGAATTTGACTAGATGGAATAAAAGGGAGAAAAATCATTCAAAGATAGTGAAGAACCTAGTGCCCAAATCTTGGTTTCTAATATCATTCTCCAGAAAAAAAAGGAACCAGAAATCATTCCAGGAATGGCTGACTCTAGGGCTGAGACAGAAAATATACAAGATGAGCCACCTTGACCATCTTGCTGTGTCAAAAAGTAAGGAAGTATAAAACACACACACACATGCACACGCACACACAACGATGGGAGTATATCCAAGTCAATTTAAAAAGTTCCAAAGAGCAAAACCTAGGCCAATTTGAGCAACAAAATAGTGTAGGATTACATTATAACCCAAGTATAATATAAATACATCCATGAGTCCATACTGATATAAATAAATGTTTAATAAATAAAAAGGGAGAACAGACAAATATCCCATGCAGAAAAACACCAAATAATTTATGCACATACTTTACTGTCAAGGAGGTGGAGGACAACTCCCCAGTCCTTAAGTGTGGGCTGTGTAGAATGACTTCCTTCCAAAGAGCAGAGGAAGATGGAGACTAACAAGATTATCACAAGCCAGGTGACTGGGATTATCATCAACCATGATAAGTCATATTGATAACACGTACACTTGATATAATGTAAGGAGAAGGGCGTGTACCTCTATGCACTTTCTTTCAAAAACTCATAACCCCAGTCTAATCATGAGGAAAACATCAGGCATGTCCCAATTAAGGAGCATTTTCCAAAATATCTGACAAGTGCCCTCAAGATCACAAAAAAACAAGAAAAGTCTATAAAACTATCACAGTCAAGAGAAGCTTAACTGGCCGGCCCGGTGGCGCACTGCTACAGTGCGCCGCTTGGGAGCGCAGCAGTGCTCCCGCCGAGGGTCTGGATCCCACATACAGACCGGTTCCCGCTCACTGGCTGAGCGAGGT
>NW_007728230.1:62369-66481 GCF_000696425.1 Galeopterus variegatus
CGATCCCGTTGTCGGTCCTGGTCCGGTACGGGCGCGACACTGAGGGTTGCGATCCATTCCCAGACACGAAGAAAGACAAAAAAAAGGAAAAAAATAAAAAATAAAAAAAGAGAAGCTTAAGGAGACATGATAAATATATGTAGTGTTCTAGATGAGATTCTGGAATAAAAAAGAACAATAAGTAAAAGCTAAGGAAATCTGAGTAAATTGTGGACTTTCATTAATAATAATGTATAAATATTGGCTAGTTGATTGCAACAAATGTACTACACAAATGTAAGATATTAATAATAAGAGAAGCCAGGTGTAAAATGTATCAAAATGCTCTGTACTATCTTCACAATTTTTCTGTAAATCTAAAACTATTATAAAACAAAAGGTTTATTTAAAAATAAATAAGCAAGAAATGAGATAGGAATTAAAACCATGAATTATTGAGGTAAGAAAGACCTAAGTTTTATTAAACAAGCAGTAATTAAGAGAAGACTGAAGGTTTTAGAAAGAGCCATGACATAATGAATATTGTGTTTAAGGAAGTTTTGTTTGATGGGTTACAGAGAAGAATGTATAGGGTCACAGAGAACACACCAGAAATTTAGGTTCATTACAGTAATGGTCTTTACTTAGATAAATATCTGTACAAATAGAGAAGAAAGCATCAAAAGGCGAGAAACATCANACAGTAATGGTCTTTACTTAGATAAATATCTGTACAAATAGAGAAGAAAGCATCAAAAGGCGAGAAACATCAAGTCCAGCCATATTGATGCCTGGATAAAAGAAGGCTCTTCAGTCCAACGAACAGGGAGTATGCAGCATCTCAGGATAAATGTATTCAGGGAAATGCCTGACTGACACATGATTAGAATGCTTTGAATCTGGCACTGATATTTCCAACACTGTGTACAGGTTCACACTGAAGATCTGTAGAAATTGGAACACTCATACATTGCTGGTAGGAATATAAAATGGTGCAATCACTTTTAAAAACACTTTTGTGATTTCTTAACAAGTTAAACATGGAGTTTCCATATGACCCAGTAATTCCACTCTGAGATATATGCCCAAGAAAACTGATAACATAGGTCCACACTAAAACTTTTACATAAATGTTCAAAGCAGTATTATTCATAATAGTCAAAATATGGAAACAACACAAATGTCCATCAGTTGATGAATAGATGAACTATGTATCCATACAATGGTATATTATTCAGCAATAAAAATGCATGCTGTACCTATACATGCTACAACATGGAATAAACGTTAAGCACATCATGTTAAGTAAAAGGGTCAAACACAAAAGGCACACATCATATGATTACATTTATATTAAATGTCCAGAATAGGCAACTCCAGAGATAAAATGTACAGTAGTTGTTGCCAGGGGCTGTGGTGTGGGGAGAATGGGAATGGTAAAGGGTTTTACTGGTGTGATAAAATATTCTAAAGTTGATTGTATTCATGGTGGAACAACCTTGTGAATATACTTAAAATCACTGAATTGTAAACTTTAAAATAGTAGAGCTTATGGTGTGTAAATTACATCTCACTAAAAAAAGAGAGACATAAAAAAAAGAATAATGCATGCTTTTAAAAAATTAAGAAAAAAGCCCAAAGAGAGCATGCCCAGGGTCCTAGGCAGGAGCCAAGGGCAACCCTCTCTGCCTGGAAGCAGGCAAGAAAGCATACTGAAAACTCCACTTCCACACAGGTGGCCCACCACAGCCACTACCACAGCCATGGCTGCAGCAAAAGCAGCTCAATGTCACAGCAATAGCCATGACCACTGTGTAGGTGGCCCATCAGACACTCAACTGCAGTGACACAAGGAGAGTCACCAGCGAAGACCCGAAAAAGATGATGTCTCTCTCCTCAAAGCCCACTCCAGAATAATAAAGAAGCAACTGCTCCAGGAGATGACCAGACATCAACATATACTAGAAATACAAATACCCAAGAAAATATGTCACCAACAAAAGAATACATTAATTCTTAAATATCAAACCTTATAGAGCAGGAAGCAGTTGAAATGAATGAAAAGGAATTCCAAGTAACAATGTTAAGGCAACTGGATGAGATAAGAGAAGACTCAGACAACACAATGAAATGAGAAAAAATATCCAGGATATGAAAGAGGATTAATACCTTATAAAAGAATGTAGCAGAACTCCTAGAACTGAAGGATTTACTCAACAAAATAAAAAACACAGAGAGAGCTTAAGCAGCAGGCTAGAACAAGCAGAAGAAAGAATTTCTGATCCTGAAGATAGTTTTTCCAAAATAATCCAAGCAGACAAAAAAAGGGAAAAAAATTGTAAATGAAGAAAATCTAAGAGAGATAGCAGACAACCTTAAGCACACAAAAATTCAAGTCATGGGTGTTCCAGAAGGGGAGGAGAAGGGAAACAGCATGAAAAACCTATTTGACAAAATAATAATGGAAACCTTCCCAAGTATAAGGAGAGACACAGACCTTCCGACCTAGGAGACTCAAAGATCCTCAAACAGATTCAACCCAAAAAGATCCTCTCCAAGACACATTATAGTCAAACTGGCAAAGCTTAAATACAAAGAGAGAATCTTAAAAGAAGCAAGAGAAAAGCATCAAGTCACATATAAAGGAGCCCTTATCAGACTAACGGCAAACTTCTCAACAGAAACTCTATAGGCCAAAAGAAAATGGGATGATATACTCAAAATACTAACAGAAGAAAACTGCCTGGGCCGGCCCAGAGGCGCACTGCTACAGCGCGCCGCTTGGGAGCGCGATGGCGCTCCCGCCGAGGGTTCGGATCCCACATACAGACCGGTNAAAAAAAAAAAGAAAACTGCTAGCCAATAATTCTATAGCCAGAAAGGCTTTACTTCAGAAATGAGGGGAAAATAGTGTATTTTTCCAGAAAAACAAAAACTACAGGAGTTCACTAGCATACGACCAGTCCTACAAGAAATCCTCAAAGAAGTCCTATATCTAAAATCCAAGAAACAATAATCACTACCACGAATACACAAGAAAGAACAAAACCCACTGGTAGAACAAAAATGCAAATGAGAAACAGAGAAACTAAATCTTACCACACATAAAACCATAATGACAATATAATTATGCCCCTGCCTTATTTCTGATTTTAGTAACTTCAGTATTCTCTTTTTTTCTTGGTCAATCTAGATAAAGGTTTGCAAATCTTGTTGATCTTTTTAAAGAATCAACTTGTGGTTTTCTTGATTTTCTCTATTTTTTTTAATTCCGTATTTCAAATATTTCTGTTGTAGTCTTTGTAATTCCCCACTTATATTTGCTTTGGGTTTAGTTTGCTCTTCGTTTTCTATTTTCTGAAGGTAGAAGTTTACATTACTGATGTGAGATTTTTCTTACTTTTAATATAGGTATAAACTTTCCTCTAAGCCCTGCATGAGCCCTGCATCCTGCAACTTTTGGTACGTTGCACTTTGATCTCTATCTCAAAGTACCTTCCAGTCTCCCTGTGATTTTTCTTTTTATCCGTTGTTCATGTAGGAGAGTGTTGTTTAATTTCCACACGTTTGTGAATTTCCTAAATCCCCTTCTGTTATTGTCATCGAGGAGCACATTATCTATGATCTTACTCTTTTTAAATGTATTAAGACTTCTTCTGTGGCCACAAACTTAAAAGAAAAAAAAGTCAGAAATTCCAACTCAGGCAGAAAGCCACTATTTCGTAAGCACAGAGTATTACAGTTTGAAGGAAACTTTGAGATTACTTGATCTAATTTCTATTCAGAAGAGAAGGATATGGACTTCAGATCAATATGGTAGAACAGATGGTCCCCAGTGTCACTCTCTCCCACAAATCAACTAACTTACAACTATTAAAAAGCAACAACAGCCAAGCTGGGGCTGCTAGAACTCAGAGGAAGAGGAGGAGAGACCTGCACAAAGGCCAGAGAAGCCACGATGAGAGAAAGAAAAAACCTCTCTGACTGTTTCAAGCCCTGGCCACTTCCAGGCTGGAGCTGCTGAGCACATGGAGCAGGAGCCAGCAAAATGCCACAGCTGTTATTGCTTGGATGTGGCAGGGAAGGAGGGCCTTGGTGGCCCCCAGGCCAGCAAGACCACTAACAGGGTTCCC
>NW_007728230.1:67788-68789 GCF_000696425.1 Galeopterus variegatus
GTAAGCAAAGGACAACAAATTAGTTCTAGTGCGGAGTTTAAGTGGTGGGAACATAAATAATCCAACACAGAACCGAGAGAAAAAACAGAGTACCCACAGACCAGAGACAAAGTTTGATATTAACTAGTAAAGGTCTCATTTCACCAAAGAACACCTATAGCACCTAGAAGGACCAGAAGTCCCCTGGGCTACCAAGCCAGAAAGAGGAGACAACAAGGCACAATGCCAGGACCACAGGGCCCATCTGGGGTCTGGAGGCATGGAGTGGGGACTGGGCCCTCCACCCATGACCAGGCACATCGCCATCACCACCATCGACTAGGTAAGAAGCATGCCAAAAACATCACCTCCATGTGGTGGCCCACCACAGCCACCACAACAACCATGACTGCTGTGAAAGCAACTAGACACCACAACCACTGTGCAAATGGCCTACCAGCCACTGGAGTGCATTGACACAAGGAGAGTCACCAGCAGAGACCAAAGAANTGGACCCACACAGGAGCAAGGAGCCACAACAACTGAAAAATGGAGCCACTCAGAGGCCAGTGAGTCATTGCAAGGGACCAGCATATGCCCATCCCATGGGAAGTGTTTCCAGCACAGGCAGTGGGGGAGACGGGTCCACCAGGAGAACACTGGGGCACAGCAATGACAGCTGATCTGCTCCCCAATCAGTGCAGGACCACTCAGAGGAGACTGGTCAGGAATAAAGAACTTCATGGAGTGCAGTTTGATGAAAAGATTCATACCCAGACCAGTGTTTCTACACAACCCAGGTGCATTGGATTTCACTAAACCTGGAAGTACCTACAAAGTCAACCATTAAAACCTGAGCTGCACAAAAAGCCTTCTCCAGGGAATCAACAGCGAAACAGCAACTTAGCTCAAACACAGGGCTCCAGTGCTGGTCCCCACAGGAAGTTCCCCAATCTTAGAAGTAAGCAAAGGACAACAAATTAGTTCTAGTGCGGAGTTTAAGTGGTGGGAACATAAATAAT
>NW_007728230.1:70271-71113 GCF_000696425.1 Galeopterus variegatus
TTGGACACGGGGCACAGAGAATAAATACGATTTGTAACAATATGTATGCTAGCAATATTGATTTGATCAACGTATGTCAACACTGAACCCAAAAAATATGTATAATCAATTATGATTAATAAAAATTAAATAAATAAATAATAAACGAAAGGCTGGTTTGTGATATCCTGCTAGTCCTTGAAGACCAAAATATGTCTGGGTGTTTGATTTCTGTGGCGTAAACAAACATTCCTCTTATATCACTGGCAGCAAGACGACATTCATTAACATCTCTGTGAGTTGTTGATGAGTTTGTCTACTGTATTGGCAGATCCAGACTTCTTCTTTGTTACAGTCTGAAATTTTCTATTTAAATTTTTTTCTAGTACATAAATAAAGCTTTCTTTGCAAAAAAAAAACAAAAAGGATATCACTCTATAATAAATCATTTTGACTGAAAATAAAAACCAATACCAAATATAAAAAAAGAAAAGGAAAGCCTGTTATGCTAATACATATATTTATAATTCCTAGTAATTCTCACTCTTTCCTAAAGATCTGATTTCCATCTGGCATTTCTGTACAGCCTGAAGGGCTCCCCTTAGCACTTTACACAGTATAGATCTGCTGATGACAAGTTTTTCAGTATTTGTTTATTTGAAAATGTCTTTATTACACCTTTATTCTTAGAGGATATTTTCACTGGTTGAGACTTTTTTTTCCTTCAGTACTTTGAAGAGTTCCGCTCACTTCTGGATTTAATTTTCTTCCTTTAATGACAAATCAGCTATAATTCATTTTTTTTTTTTTTCCTTTTTTTGTCTTTTTTCGTGACCGGCAACGGATCGCAACCCTCAGTGTCA